>NC_090648.1:133029299-133230833 GCF_040937935.1 Hyperolius riggenbachi
AACTTTTCCTGTACTGGAAACAAGACTCATATCTGTACTAATAATGTTTCATTTTTTAGCAGTACTACACATACAAATCATTATCATAAGTTTATTGTCACTTCAGATTCCCTTTAAACTACTGAAGCAGAGGGTTAATTGTGTCTAATTTAAGCTTTAAAACCTTGGTATAGAAGATAAGCAAATGGCCTTCAAAGATCTAGCAACTAAACTAGTTGCCAGTGTAGTCTTAAGGTGGCCATACATGGCGGCCGATTGACAATCCAATACGATTATTATAATTGAATAGGATGAAAATCGGTGTTGCCAAGTGCATGTCAGACCAACAAAGTGACCAATTTCGAATGGAAATTGGTTGCATGGTCAATCACGCATGCTGCAAAATGTCGGGTCGAGTTGGATGGTCAGGTGTGCGGCGGTAGGGCGGCGATTACCGGAACAAGCAACAAGATGACGAAACCCACGCCGCTACTGTCCCAATGTATAAATGTGCCCGGTGTGTGACGTCGGCGCATAGTGTCTGACGTCAGACGCTATGTGCCAGTGGCGTGTATGGATAGACGCCTGGAGGATTACAGACGTTGCGCGGAGGCTGCTACAGGGCAGGTAACATATAAATGCACACACAGGGGGCACATTATACATTGGGGCCAGCGGCGGTGCATACTCAGCCGATTCTCTGAAGATTTCATGGTGAAATGGGGCGGAAATCGTCCTGTAGTGTATGGGCAGAATCAACCAAAACAAATTTATCTCTAATCAGATTTGATTAGAGATAAATTTATCTCTGTCGAATCTGCCCATAATCATCATGTCTATGGGTACCTTTAGCCTAATTCACAGACATCATCTCAGAAAACATCCTGTAGAGTGTGGCCACTCAGAAATATTTAATCACATACATTTTAATCATACAGTTGAAATTTGCTGTTTCACTTATGATGTCCCTACTGGGTCTGCTTGGAAATCTCTGAAGATAACTTATTAAAGGTGACCTGTAGTCATTTATGTTGAAAGTTCATTGTGAATAACTTTTTTTAAAGGACTAGTGCAATTCATAAAAATCAGCAATACAAAGCTTGGTGATTTCAGGGGAAGGTAGGAATAATGATAGAATAAATTGCAATGAATGAAATTATGGGAAGATTGTTGAGATTGGGGACCAGTAAAGGTATTGTTGCATGGAACATCTATATATATATAGGTAAATATAAGAGATCTTTTGTTCCCCAGCTCCTGAGTTTGATCCCGGTTAAGTGGAGATGCCAGGGTTCTCCAATCCTGAGAGAATGGGTTGAGAGGGTTAATTGGGCGAAGAGTATGGATAATCAGATTGCTTTGCAGCAGGATACATTGGAAGCATTTAATGTTAAAGGGGCACTACATCGAAAAACTGTAAAATTTAAAATATGTGCAAACATATACAAATAAGAAGTACATTTTTTCCAGAGTAAAATGAGTCATAAATTACTTTTCTCCTATGTTGCTGTCACTTACAGTAGGCAGTAGAAATTTGATAGAAGCGACAGTTTTGCCCCTTTAAATGGGGAAAATGGAGTGAATTTCAAAATACTAAGGAGTATGGAGATATGGTGCAAATGTAGGGGAAGGAGCTTCCTGTAATTAAATGATTATAATTTTTTGCTTTCATAGTACTTTAGATGGTAATTGGTGGAGGGGATCTTTAAAGAAGACATTTTAATGTGGAATTCTTTGTGATATTGGTGATTTGAAGAATGGGGAGAGTAAAGGGGAGTTTCTTTATGGGTTTTGTTTATTTTGTATTTTGAAATTTTGAAAATTGGAGAAGAGAATATTATGATATGTTGTATTGGAATTGATATGAGAGCTGGAAATATTCTTACTTCCCAATAAATTATATTTAAAAAAAAAATGGCAATGAATAAGTTGGCACAAAGTTTCTTTCATGGTAATTATCTTGATTTGTAAGCAGACTCTCATGTTATGTTCTTCTATGAGCAAACACAACTATTATTTTGTATTACATAATACATTTTAAAGAATATATGCATAATTACTTGCGGACGGCAGTAATTAAAATAGATGCCCTGTTTTGGTGCTCTTATTTCTGCCAGGGCTTTCACTCTTCCTTAAAGGACTTACGAGGCCTGTTTTGTAAAAAAAACATAAAAAAAGCTAGATACCTGTGTCTGTTTGTAAGGCACGGAGGACGCCATCCGCGCCCTCCGTGCCGTTCTGCCAGGTCCCCGCTGCACAATATCCCCCCGAACGCCCCCCCGACCGCGCGGCCCGGGTCGGGCTCTCCAGCCTGTACAAAGATGGCGGCCGGAGGTGGTCGCGGCTGCGCAGTACGCATAGCCGCGAGTGTGGCTGCGCAGCTCTAAGGCCAACCCCCCGATCCACGCTACAGTTACGTGGATCGGGGGGGGGTTGGCCTTAGAGCTGCGCAGCCGCACTCGCGGCTATGCGGACTGCACAGCCGCGGCCAGCTCCGGCCGCCATCTTTGTACAGGCTGGAAAGCCCGACCCGGGTCGCGCGGTCGGGGGATGTTCCGGGGGATATTGTGCAGCGGGGACCCGGCGGAACGGCACGGAGGGCGCGGACGGTGTCCTCCGTGCCTTACAAACAAACACAGGTATCTAACTTTTTTTATGTTTTTTTTACAAAACAGGCCTCGTAAGTCCTTTAACTAATCACCCAAGCTTCCTACCTGGACATTGGACAATGGTTTTGATCTGAATGGAATGTTAAGAGGAACCCAGCACTTTTTATTTGTAACTCTTTTTCAGCCACATATAGCAAAACTACAGTATGCTGCCGGGCCGATTTTTTGCTGCCGATGAGGAAGTGTGCCTTCCCCAGCCTGGCAGGATATGCAGAGCGGTGCAGGCAGCCATCATATTTACCTGTTCCAGGAAGGGGGGGGCAGGGTCAGCTTCTCCTCTGCTCCATTCGCGGTGCTGCAATGCCAACATCCTATACAGAGTTCTGATCACATGATCGGACATGTGATCATAACCCAGGGGTTGGTGTCAGCATTGCAGCCTGCCTGGTGGTAGAAGAGGGGTTATGAAAGAGACCAGTTGGCACTGCAATGCTGATACCATTCCCTGGGTTATGATCACATGTCATATCATGTGATCGAAACTCAGAAGAGGATGTCGGGAGGGCAGTGCCACCGGTGGATGAAGAGGAGAAGCCAATCCAGCCACCCTGGCACAGGTAAATTTAAAGAAGTACCCTGTGCCACTCTGCATAGCTGCATTAGGCAGCAAAATGTCTTATACCGACAGAAGACGCCCTGGCATGCATTATCTAACTCGAGATAATGTGTGTAGGACTCTAAACAGGTTAAGGTAACGTTAGATCGAATAATACCTGCAGATCTAAGGAGAAACTTACATGTTGTGACTGGCAAGACATATAAGGGAATTTTTTACACATGAAACAGCAGGCACTTTAATAAATCACACCTGCAGGGGAAATCAGAGCTTTCTATGTGGCAAAAGATTGAGACCGAAAACAGAAAAAATATACACGAAAATGACAGATTGTTAACAGTAAACAAATCCATTGCAAGTATATCCCTATATTTAAGCTGCTGAATATGTTCATGGAATATAATATATATATATAGTTTGCCTTTAATCACACTAGTAAATGAACATGGCTCAGCTTGTTTTTACCGCCAGGCCCCGAAGCTGGTAGAATAAAGTCTTGTCATCAAAGAAGACCTCTGCAGAGCCCTGTATCTCTCAGACCACATGAAGAGTGGTGTTTCAATAACCTCTTGGAACGGCAAGTAGGGTTCCTTTCCATTATTCACTGCTTGAAAGTAAAGATTTCAAATATAGAATACAAATCTCATTTTCCCCCATTTTAAGAGAGGAACATTGTCGATCTACCACATAGAAAGTACCTCTGTAGATTGCTCTAGGCTATAAACATGACTCCTTTGATTTCCTTAATGTTTTCATCCTAGTCAATGAATTAGGTTTTCATGATTTCACTCGAAGACTGTCCACCCATGCCCAGGAGGAAGCTACCCTCCTTAAATTGCCAGGGTCATACAACCTCACCCTCATGTGCACTCTGTACAGTGTCAGTGAATACTGCTGTTTTAATCATTAAAATAGATATAAGAAAATTCATATTTCTTGTTGGTCTCTGCTTTTTCTAGACTGTGGAAGAATTATGAATAATTTCCCAGCGATAGAACAGAAGACAATCCCAAGACAATGTAGTCAGAGAACTCTCTCTGCAGTAGTGTGTTCCAACAGATGGCAATATGGTACCCAATCTTTATGCCTTACATTAAATTCCCATTGCTGTCTAAATACTGCATGCAGGTAAATAGTGATGATCATAATCTGCTTACAATTACACAAAATTCTGCACAGTTTTTTGCAATAATGGCCATACATAATTACCGTTTGGACATGCAAATGATTTCTGCGTAATCCATCCATAATCTTGCTTAATTTGTGTAATTTCGTGCTGCCTTTAGTGGTTAATAGCAAAGCTCCCATATATGCTATCATCATCAAAATTGCTACGTAAGTTAAGGGGAATATTGGGAACAATTTAAAAAAGAACTTGTAATTTTTGAAACAATCAATCTTAAAAATGCAAAGGAAAAAAGGGTTTTTAAACTCACATTTTTTCAGAGTATTTTCAAAATAAGTTATGTCAAAAACTCCAAGATCTTTTTGAATTTTTTATTACTTGTCCCCAATACTTCCTTTAACCTACATAGCAATTTTGGTTATGATAGTATGTATGGGGCTTTGCTACTAACCGCTAAAGTCAGCACAAAATTAGTCAAAATGTTGTGTATTTATGCAAAATTGCAGATGGATTATGTTTACATGCAAATTAAATTACGAATTCTCCCTAAATTTCACATTATCGTTTTGCATCGTAATTGCGAATTATGATCCAACATTATGATTATGTAAAATTTGTGCTCATCGCTACAGCTAAACATTATATTTACTCGTGGTGCCTGTTATACCCTGGCAGACCCTCTAAGTGCATATGTAAATAATGGCTATTCTGTCTTTCGTTCTCGGTTTGGTAACCTTCTACCTGGAGTTCATTATAACACTTCATGGACAGCAGAGATTCCATTTAAGATGTCTGTATCTTGATAATCACATCTACTTTGATTAGAGCAACAATACAGATATAACATCTGTATTGTTGCTCTAATCAAAGTAGATGTGATTATCAAGATTCATACACTGGTGGAGGTCAAAAAAGAGTGTTTTCCTCCCAAAACCTCTGCAAACAGCTACCTTGGATATCTTCCCAGAATGCACTGCTCAGAGTAACTGTCAGCAGAAAGTAGGAGGGGAATGGATGGAAGGACCACAGGGTGGCAGTGCCGCATACTAACTGAATAACATGCATGCTATAGACTATAGAGAGACATAACACTGGTCAGAATGGCAATTCAATATAAAACCTCGGCTGAAGCAGAACAGTGGCACCAGACCCGGATTTACATCACAGGAGCCAATAGGCACAGATATTCTGGCACACTAACTTTTCACCCTCCATGAGCCTACAAACCCTGCACCTAAATGTGATGGCTGGCCCGCTGTCACTTCTCCCTTACTTCCCTTTCCTGGTGTAGTTATCCACAGGTGTCCCTTAATACTGAGTGTAGCTCTGCTTACCTAAGACTAAGTAGCTAGAGGTGCCCCCAGGTACTATGTAGCTAGAGGTTCCTCTAACTAAAGGGAGATCTCATCAGTGGAATGCTGAGATAATTACGCATGTATTCTCCACTTGGGACTCTGCATAGGGAGAAGGGAGGCACTGGAGGAGGAGAGTGAGACACCTTTCTATCATCATGCACCTTTAGGCACGAGCCTACAGTGCCTTATGGTAAATCCAGCTCTGAGTGGCGCTATTATGGTTTGCTATTTTCATACAAATGAAGTGTAACGATCGGTGAGCACAGAGAGGATCTGATTACCGGTGATCTGCAGTATCACGGGGAATACAGATGTATACCAGATTATATGTGATCCGCAGTATCACCGATAATCCGATATACTAGCTAACCTCTGTTCACCTGAGTAGAGTGTAGTGTTTGGTGTAACAGTAACACAGAGGACTAAGCCTCAGTGCAGCAAGGAGTACTGCACTGATTCCTTCCGCAGACCTGAGCTCTCCAAGATGGGAGGAGTCAGACTGACAGTAGGAAGGCAGAACTGAAAGTGACACTCTGGAGGAGGTGTCACTGACAGGACGGGGAACCGCCTCCAACAGTGAGGTCGGTTCTCGAGGTCGGACAAGCCAGGTCGTACACACATGGACAGATAAGGTACAGTATCGTAAAGCAAAGGCGGAGTCAAGGTACAGGCAGGGTTCGGCAACAGGATATCAGAAATATCGAGGTACAAGATCAGGAGGCAGAAACAGAGTCTAAGGACGAGCCGGGGTTCGGCAACAGAGTATCAGAAATATCGAGGTACAGGATCAAAGTTTCAAGAGGATAGTCAGGCAGGCAAATAGGTCATAACAGATAATCACAATCAAACTAGTACTTTAGATATCAAAGGAATCTAGCTAAGTGTAGGATTACAGCTCCAGCTGGTCCCGGCACACTTGCGGATCTGACTACGGATCTGGGTGCTTCCACGTATGTGATCGCAACGCCAGACAAAGAGCAAGTGAACAGCCCGCAGTATATATGCACAGAGGCCTCTCCAGCACCTCCCTAAGTGCTGGACCAATCAGGAGAGGAACCAGGGTCAGCTGACCAACCTGGTCAGCTGACTCCCTTCAGGCTGGCATATCTGCTCTGCCTCAGTGCGCGCGCGCGCGTCACTCTTGAACCAGAGGGACTACGTGTCCCAGCCACACCAGCCCCACTCTGCGGAACTTCCGCGGCGGGGCCATGCGCGCTAACCGCCGCATCTGACGCGGCGGTTTCTCCGTGCTCCACAACGGGGACAGCCGCCTCATGCTGGGAGGAGGCGGCTGCCTCCCCGTGTGTGTGGCCGCTGAGCGCGGAAAGAGCCGCCAGCCGCTGACTCATGGCGGCGGCTCTTCCGCGTTTTCTCACATGAAGTACCTAAGTGACCATGCATGAATGAACCCTTACTTTTGTTGCATTGGGCAGGCAGCATCCCCTGTTCATCTTGTCTATTGGGAACCCATGTGACATCCATGGCGGTATCATCATCATCATCATCATCATCATCATCATCATCATTATCCTCTAAAAATGACTTTTAAAAGTGTGAATCTATATAGTACCATCTTCATGAATGTCACAGAATGGCCACTCAACATGTCTTATTTAGAGTTCTGAATTGTGGGCTAAAATAATGCAGGTAGAAAAAACAAAGTCTTGTAAAAGTAATACCTTTTAATGGCCAAGTGATAAAGTTAAAGGATACCCGAAGTGACATGTGACATGATGATATAGACATGTGTATGTACAGTGCCTAGCATACAAATAACTATGCTGTTCTCCTTTTTTCTTTCTCTGCCTGAAAGAGTTAAATATTAGGTATGTAAGTGGCTGACTCAATCCTGACTCGGACAGGAAGTGACTACAGTGTGACCCTCACTGATAAGAAATTCCCCTTTTTACCTCTTCCTTGCTCTCAGAAGCCATTTTCTGCTAGGAAAGTGTTTTATAATTGGAATTTCTTATCAGTGAGGGTCACACTGTAGTCACTTCCTGTCTGAGTCAGGACTGAGTCAGTCACTTACACACCTGATATTTAACTCTTTCAGGCAGAGAAAGAAAAAAAAGGAGCACAGCATAGTAATTTGTGTGCTAGCCACTGTACATGTCTATCTCATCATGTCACATGTCACTTCGGGTATCCTTTAAATGCTGTAAGCTTTCTGGGATCTAGTCCCCTAAAGAAAGAAAGCCAGAAAGCTTTCATCCTAGAAAGCTTGCATAATTTAACGTTATCAGTTAGCCATTAAAAGGTAATACTTTTACAAGACTTTGCTTCTTCTTCCTACACAATTTGTTTGGCCAACACGGTACAGAAACTTTTTTGGACTAAAATAACAAACTCATTATTTTCTGGTAGCAATGTAGAGCGCGTAGACCAAATCAGCTAGCATGTGTTCCTTAACTATCGCTGGACCTTCTAGATGACTTCTGGGTGAAAAATTATAAATATGTATTTGCGCAGTAAATCAATATATAACGTGACAGGGGTCCGCTGCTTTCCCCTTGGCAATCTTCCCTGCGTTCCATCACAAGCTACTTAAATTCCCTTTGCATTTTGGGAAGAAATACTCTGCAAACTGCTAACTTTTATAATAAGGATAAATCATTTACTGGCTCCGTAGCTGGCGGTGAAGCTTTTACTACGTCGCTTAACAGTTTTGTGTAAATAAATTTAATAGGCTTGTGATACCATAGAGTGCGCAGTGCAGCGAGACATCATAAATACAAGATGGGTTATGACAGAAACAGGCGTTTCCCTCCCTTACTTGTCCTCGGTATAGAAATAATGATGTTATGCTCAGCACCTAGCAATTAACCCCATCAGCTCACAAAAATCTTCAAACATTTATGCCTTTAAAGCAAATCTGAAGCGAAAATAAACTTGTGAGATGATGAATTGTACGTGTAGTACAGATAATAAATAGTAGCAACCGTAGCAAAGAAAAAAAAGTCTAATATTGTTTCCAGTACAGGAAGAGTTAAAACATTTTGATTGTTATCTATCCAAAAGAGCTTCTCTGAGACTTGGGTCGATTACAGTCTTGCTTTCTGAAGAACTTAAAAACCAAGAAACAGTGAGACACAGCTTGGAATAAAGTTTTTTTTGCAGAAAAGATCAAAGAGTCATTATCTCTGCTTTGTTTTCTAGCTTAAAGAAAACCTGAACTGAACATTAAAAGTCAAAATAAGCATACACAAGTCATACTTACCTCCCGTGTAGTCTACTCCTCAATCTCTTTATCCTCTCCTGCGTCCTGTTTGTCCACTGTGATCAATGGAATTCTCTGTCCTCCATTTTGAAAATGGCCATTACCCCATAACAGCTTTCTGGTCAGCACACAGTTAAACTGTAACATCGCCCACTTGAGCCATAGGGAAACATGGACACATCAGTTCTCCTCTCAGCTGTAACTGACAGCAACTGATATATAACTGACAGCAATTGATATATTTCAGTTCTGACAAAATGTTGTCAGAACTGGAAGGGATCATTGTCAGAAGAAAATGGTGAGCTTCTGAGAGGAACTGATGGCAAGGTAACTATGTAATGTTCATTTGAAGTTACCTCGAGTGTTTATTTTAAATGATTTTACTCAGTACAGGTTCTCTTTAAAAGACAGAGTGTGCTTTTAATACTGAAATTCTGACAGTATGTTATAAAAAAGCTATGTAACTGAAACTATTTTTTTTGCTGCTAATGTTTTTATTATCCATACTACACATGCAATTCATTATATTATATATATTTTTTTTTTTATTATTTTTTTGCTTTAGGTTTGCTTTAAGCACACCTCAACCAAGGCAAAGCTAACTAAGGAAAGCACTGAATTATTTTCATTCTGGATCCTCATAACTCTGTGCAGTGTCCATTTTTTTCCTCATTTCCTCATACCCCCTGGTCCCCATCATCGCTCCTTGAAAAATGTGACTTTGGGCTAAAGGCAGCCTTGCAGCATTGTTCCCTCCTATCATGCTTCTGTTCCCTCCTCCTCTTACCATCCCCATTCACTAACCTTAATGACGAAATGGGAGGGTGATAGGAGGAAACATTGCAGCCAACCCGCCTCTTCCTGTCAAAAAGTCACATTTTTCAAGAAGTGATAATAACCATGATAGCCGGAAGGAAACAAGGGGAGGAATGGAGAATGCAGAGAACTATGTGACTTCAACATGAACATATCTCTGTTACTTTAAATAGCTTTGGCTTGGGTCATATATCCCATATTTGCAAATGTGCTTGACAAAGGTTCTTGATGCTGAATTTAAACCCCAAAAGAATGATATACA
Source organism: Hyperolius riggenbachi (assembly GCF_040937935.1). Lineage (NCBI taxonomy): Eukaryota > Metazoa > Chordata > Amphibia > Anura > Hyperoliidae > Hyperolius > Hyperolius riggenbachi. The sequence goes on from NC_090648.1 coordinate 133,039,283, forward strand.
GGGACGATATTTCTGAATTTGAGCAGCTTTACCATTCATAAATTGCTACTCTTGTGTCTCTTACTTGTTTTGTGGAAGAATGTGTCAGCACACCGCTTTTCCTTTAAATCAAGCTCTTTTATTGAGCCATACGTTGCAAAAGATACAAGAACCGACAATTGTTTCGGGGCCTCACAGGGTTCCCCTTCTTCAAGGCGTAGTTACAAATACATGCATGTGCAAATCACCATATAAACTAACATAATCCCCCAGCACCCCACCCATAATCATGCTAAACAGTGATGTCATCTCCATTGTTTACAACATAAACCTGCCACAAAATCGATTGTAACCTGTAATCAAGACTCCTGATTAAGAAATAATGCTTATCAGTACACATAGCATTACTGCATATTGTCATTCATACCCCATGGGGGTCCCTCCAATCACACCCCGCTGTACACCAGTGGATAATTGCTGCAGCAGGTGCCATCAGAGTTTGTCCTGAATGGTTTAGAGCTCATTCTCACATCAAATTTCTTCAAGTTTGAAAGACAATGGTACCAACAGCATAAAGGTACCGCCATGGGGAGTTCGGCTGCACCATCTCTGGCTAATCTTTTCATGGGACTAATAGAAGAAAAATACGTTTACACGTCTGAGTTGTATCAAAAGTACGCCATCTGGTGGTCAAGATTTATTGATGACATCTTCCTGCTGTGGCAAGGCCCCACGGACAAACTTATGGAATTTATCACATATCTTAATGATGTCTACCCCGGAATTGTCTTCAACCCAGAGATATCCACAACGTATATATCTTTCTTGGACGTCATGATCATATCAACTAAGGGGAAGCTTGAAACCTCATTATATTGGAAACCCACAGACAGGAATACTGTACTGCACTTCAGCAGCTCGCACCCGAGCCATTTAAAAGAAGGATTACCTGTATCACAATTTCTGAGGGCACTTAGAATATGCAGCAACACCCCCACTAGGGAAATTCACCTAGAAGAAATGGAGAGAAGGTTTCTTGAGAGGGGATACCCCAAGCACATCTTGACAAAAGCCAAGAAAAGAGCAATTGACCTCCACAGTGGAGTGATTACCAGAAAATCAGAAATGGGCATTCCATTTGTCCATACCCACAACGTGGCCTCGGGATGTATTAAACAAGCAGTTATTAAAAACATGGACTTATTACAGGCTGATCATACTCTCACAACTTCAGTTAAAATGAAACCTCTGTTCGCATATAGATCGAGCCCCAGTTTGAAGAATTCTTTGGTACAAGCTGACCCCGTTAGTAAGTACAGTAAGGACTTTATTTTTTCCAATAAGAAAGGGTGCTACAAATCTGCAAATTGCAATGTGTGCAATGCTATAACAACAGGACCCACATTCTACCATCCCAGAAGTGGTAAGAAATATTACGTAAAGGAATACTATAATTGTAACACAGACTACTGTGTATACATGTTAAAATGTCCTTGCGGGCTGGCCTACGTGGGTAAGACTACCTCTCCCTTTAAGGTGAGGTTCCAAAAACACCGAAGTGACATTAATGTCACATGGAAAGCATATGAGAGAAATGAAAATCTTGATTATACTAAACCTGTAGCCGTGCATTTCATTGAAAATAAACATGGAGCATGTCAACTTAGGGGACAGGTCATCGAACAGGTAAAGGCACCCCCGAGGGGAGGTGACAGGGACATTACATTACTTCAGAGAGAGGCCTTTTGGATTCATGAACTGGGCACAGTACAGCCTGGAGGCTTAAATAAGAATAACTCGTTAACTTGTTTCATCAAAGAAAGATAGCATGAGAGCAATAGAGTATTGTTTTGTCATATCCTTATGAGTCTATTATGTTTAGCAGTCGTTAACCTTTTTTTCACATGATTTTATCAATCACATGGACACTCTAACTCTGATGTCTTGCCGTTTATGTTTGATATTAATATGCCATGAGAGTTTATATAAACATTGATAGTAACATATACCCCTTTTTTCTTTCAGCCTATGGGGGTAATTCTCCTATTTATCATACCTGATGGTGCCCTGGTGGGTAAGTGTGCTGCAGCGTTTTTAGCGGGGAACCGGTAAGCACAATTTTTTCCTTTGCCAGCTACGCATTGTTGATTATAGTTTGGCAGGGCTTATTATTGTGGCTTATTATTATTGTTGTTTAGCATCTGAAGGTGCACGCACCAATGGGGAGGTTGGGCCCAACCCCCTTTGGCAAGTAAAGTTCAATGAGGCATTTTTGTCCCCATTGCGCGATATAGGCCAATTACGAGCCGCCCCGTGGGATGACACGCCCACTGGGGGCGGTACTGATGGCCACGCATAGTGTTGGCATGGCAACGGTTGTATACCAACACGTTGCGGCCAGCCTTGGGACACAGTGACGGCGAACGCGCAGTGACGGCGAACACGCCCACTGGAGGCGGAGCACGCAGCTCCGTCATGGTTGGGCGGAATTAGATGGAGAGAGCGGCGCAGGTCATAGCCCCAGATCACTTTACCTATCGTAGGTGAGGGGCGGAGCGTTCTGAACCAGCGCGTGAGGACAACTAGCCTATCAATCTGGTTAGTAACGGTTTGCCCTGGCATACACAATTTCAAATGCTGCAGCAATTATGCACTGGTGTACAGCGGGGTGTGATTGGAGGGACCCCCATGGGGTATGAATGACAATATGCAGTAATGCTATGTGTACTGATAAGCATTATTTCTTAATCAGGAGTCTTGATTACAGGTTACAATCGATTTTGTGGCAGGTTTATGTTGTAAACAATGGAGATGACATCACTGTTTAGCATGATTATGGGTGGGGTGCTGGGGGATTATGTTAGTTTATATGGTGATTTGCACATGCATGTATTTGTAACTACGCCTTGAAGAAGGGGAACCCTGTGAGGCCCCGAAACAATTGTCGGTTCTTGTATCTTTTGCAACGTATGGCTCAATAAAAGAGCTTGATTTAAAGGAAAAGCGGTGTGCTGACACATTCTTCCACAGTTTGACTTGAGACATTGCCTATGTCCCAGTGTCAAGCACCCGACAAATAACTTTGATGGTGTGCCCTTCAAGATCCTGTTCTTACTTGTTTTGGAGACATCATAAGGCGTGGGAGCAGCCTGGCCAGACAGGCAGTTCCAGCACTTTTGCCCCACCCTCTGTAGTAATGAGAGGGTCGGGGAGCTTGTCATTTGTGATGGAAAGACATTGGAATGAACATCTATCTGTCCCTCAATCAGCAGCACGGCTCTCCCTACACTGACTCCAAGCAGACTGTAAACTGGCTGCAAGGTTTGTTTCTTTTTTTTTTTTCCTTGGGGGGGGAGGGGGTGGTACCCTATTTTGTAAAAATGCTTGATTGACTGTCTGGTACCACCTGACTCTAGGGTGAAGCATTGAAAAATGGCTCCATATTACAGTGTAGGGTGATTGCAAAATTGGCGTAAACTTTGCTATAAATTTGAATGGCCAATGATCGTTATTCACCATGATCTGTCCACCAGCAAACATGGCAAACATGGCCATTACTACTTATCATGACAGCAGGGTTGGTGGCCTGCAACTTTGGGTTTGCACAAGAACATATCCTTGGTACACAGCAACTTCTGGGGCTTCAAATGGAAGGACATGCCTGATATGAAGATCAATTTGGCCAAGCAGGTAAATGTTCTTAAAATAAACAATATGAAATAAACAAAAATAAAAAATTGTCTCTTACACTGTGCAAGGGCACTCGTTGTGAAAGCAGTATTTGGTACTGATTGGAATGAAGTTCATTACTGGGTTAAAGTTCCTCTTTATTGTCATGTGACACTGGCAACTGAGCACAGTGACTGAGGCACACCATCTAGTAGCTGGGAATCAACTTTTGTTGATCTCAAAGGGGAGGTAAAGAGCTAATTTTGCTAGCTGATTAGTGTGGTTCTGAAACACAGGAAAGACTGACTGAACAAAATTGTAAATCTTTTAGCAGATCAGACATTACACTTTTACTTTAACTGTGCATTCAGCTGTCTGTCTTGGGTCCAGCCTTAAATGCAACCTGTAGTCTATCCAAAGTAAATGAATACATTGCAACATCCTGAAATAGAAATGTGCTGTACTGTGTCTTATGCTGTGCAAGTTGACCTGTTTCTTATGCTGTGTAAGTTGTCCTGCTGTCCTTTGACCCTGCACACAGGAAAGCAGACTGCTAAATCCCTCCTTATCTCCTTCTGATTCAAATATTTAACACAATATTAACTCAAACAAGGAAAGCTATCTTAAAATGTAACTTTTTATAAACCACTTTAAAAGGGTTTAGCTGCCATATTTACTTTGAAATTTAAAAGCCTACAAGGGACAGACTCATAGTATATTCTGGAAGGTTCTGGAAGGTCAGTGGAAGGTTCGGTTCGCGTAAAAGTTCGCGGACCGCAATAGATTTCAATGGGGAGGCGAGCTTTGAAAAATAGAAAAAATTATGCTGGCCAGAAAAGTGATGGAAAACATGTTTCAAGGGGTCTAACACTTGGAGGGGGGCATGGATGAGTGGGATAGACACCAAAAGCCCCGGGGAAAAATCTGGATTTGACGCAAAGCAGCGTTTAAAGGGCAGAAATCACATTGAATGCTAAATTGCAGGCCTAAACTGCTTTCAAACATCTTGCATGTGTATACATCAATCGGGGAGTGCAATTAGAGTTCTGCTTCACACTGACACACCAAACTCACTGTGTAACGCACTGCAAACCGATGTTTGTGTAGTGACGACCTTGCTGGACTGGTGCACACCATGGCCAGAGTGCAGGCCGTGGCAGTTTTCCAGCCCATATGGTCGCCGGGCTGTGGTAGCTCAATGATAGAACAACAGTGACTGTCCAGCTGATCGAATTTGTTCTGTCCACAATGAAGCAACGACTTTATTATCTTCTTGTATGTAGGTAGGCATAGGTAGGAGTCCCAGTATAGGTAGGTAGGCATAGGTAGGTGCCTCAGTAGTTAGCTAGACATAGGTAAGAGCAGGGCCGGTTTAAGCAACAATGGGGCCCCAGGGCAAAATAAACCTGGGGGGCCCCCCAACATATACCCCGGAACAAAAATCGGCATTAGGGGACCTTTTTTGCAGCTGGTATAGTCAGGGTGTGAAGTCCCAATCGGTCAGAGCTCCACATTCTGGCTATCCCAGACTGCATGGGGGACAAGGGGTTAAAAAGTTTCAGGAGGGGGGCGTGGCTTGACGTGCAACTGTGATGGCCGCTTAAACCCGGAGCTCCCGCATGCCCTCCGCTAAAGCTTCTTCTACACGCTATCCAGCTGACCCAAAATGAGTGTCCGATCCACCAGAAAGCAGCAAGGCACCACACTTGAGTCGGGTGCCACTCCCGTACCTGCAGGCAAAACGGTCCCGGAGATCTTCCGTCAGCAGAAACAGATCACACAGGCCTCAAAGATGGCGCCGGTGGGTGGAAACACAGCATCGCAACTGTCTTCCCCAGAGTCCACGGCAAGTGTAAGTAGCAAGAAATCAGATCAGCTACATAGATCCCCCACACTTGCGGACATGCACGCCATGGCAGAGGATATAAAGCGCACATTTCAAGACGCCATAGCCAACATCCGCACAGACATGGCGGGTTTTAGCAGCAGACTTGCGGTTGTGGAAACGGAGGGGAAAAAAAGAGACACTCGCATTGATAAATTACAGCGGTCCTCAGACCACCATGACATCAGGCTATCTAAACACGATAGACACCTAGAAGATCTAGACAATAGGGGCAGACGGTGCAACATTCGCGTTAAAGGAGTACCGGAGACTGTGAGTCCAGAACAGATCCCACAGGCCTTGACGGCCATCTTTAACAACCTCCTACAACGTGCAGAGGACTCACTGATCCCCTTTGTTAGAGCACATAGAGCTCTTAGACCACGAGGTGGAGATTCCGATCTTCCAAGAGACATTATATGCTGTCTTGAGTCATTTCAAATTAAAGAAAACATCATGAGAGCTGCTAGAACACAGGACGAGATTTTATTCAACACTACTCCTGTTCAGCTATTTCAGGACCTATCATTGATAACTCTCAACAAGCGCAGAATCCTGAAACCTCTTTTAAAGGCCCTTAGAGAGAATGGCTTTGCTTATAGATGGCGTTTCCCCTTTGCTTTAACAGTACTTCACGAAGGCAAAGTGGTCGCATTAAGATCCCCTGCGGGCTTATCCGACTTTTATGATGACCTGGGCTTAGACCACATAGACATCCCAAACTGGGAGACCGCTCCAATGTTTCCTCGCCCAGACGCGGCTTCCTCTAAAGGTCCCCGCCGCAACCAAGGGAACGCAAACCGCATCAGACACAGATCTGCCAGCAGCAATGGCGAAGAACCTAACAAAAGGCCTATCCTTGACCGCCAAGACCGGGATTCCTCAGATGAAGACTAAGTATGTTCCTTTTAATCTCATACAGTGATCGCGCAAGACCCACCTTTAGCCTATGTGACCCCTGGGTGTTTTGCTTTGCGAGCAACCATACTCATGCGACCACAATTGTACTGCGCTCCGTTTTGGCAACGATGATACGACCCCTTCCTTGGGTCTTTCCATCCCCCGTGAATCAAGGTTGCTTCAATCCACCACCCCTGACATGCCATGCTGACATCCAGCTTCTTTATACTACTGGTATATATGACACCAACTCACGGATACACCTTTGATGCCATTTATGAGACCACTCAGTTTGAAAAGACCTCATGTGTAATAATTGCTATAATTGATGATGTATTCTCTATGCATATAATTATAAAATACTGAGTGTATTGATGGCTGACCATTCAACACCAACAAAAGTGTTTCCTTGTATGATTCCTAGTTCACGTATCCATACTTACAGGACAAGGGGGCCATATGGGAGCACACCGAAAGGAAAAATAATCACCTTCCTCCTTCCCCCTTTTCCTTTAAGTATACACTGAATGGTCACCTATCATAATGCATATTTCCAAAATTCAAATTGAGAGTCTGTTTATTAATAGTATTCACTGACTGCATAGTATGATCTTAACGTGATGCAATGAAACAAGAAAAACATTACAGTCCTTGCATAAGTCTGTAGTGACCTGGATGAGACCGGTATCGGCCATACACTGAGAGATTTCTCTCCTATTACAAATTCACAGCCTCCCAATAGACACTACTCCCCGATTTCATCATACTTTTGATGACCACATGGCTGCTCACCGGTTCCCCCCAGGGCACCTATATACCTTTCCCCCAAAGAGTGTCATTGACAAGCTCAGAGATAGAATACAAGCCTCTCTTTATAATGTTTATGGTTTTTAGTGCCTAGAATACGAGGCATAATAGGGATGGAGAGACAGGTTAAGTGACACTGTTCATCATATAGATTTATATGGTTGCCTTGCTGCTCTAGTCCTGTTTTATTTTTTAGTAATAATTAACAATAGTATAGCTGGTTTTAGCAACTTTTACACCCTGTAAAGCGGAGGGTGCGGTTTTCCAATCGCCTTACCGCCTACAACACCTTATCTGCTGATTAGACCCACACGGTAGTGGCTAGTCATTACAGATACTGGGTGTCTTCTACATCCCCGCACAGTGTATGTATTAGTTTTATATACACTGAATACTTCTCCCACTACTAAAGTAGGTGTTGGTTTAATAAACTACACCTACACTGGGAGTAACTTCCTTTTTCTTCTGCTGGACTCAATAACTCCTACAAATCCCTTTACCCTGGTCATACTCGTAACACACAACATTTGATGCAGCTTTTGCTTTTTCAACTCTGGGTGTCTGCAATCCTTACCTCCCTCTCTCCCCAAATACCACCCTCCACTCCCACATTTTTAACATCTCTTTCCCCACGTCGAGCTCTTCTAGCCCTACTACCAGATATATCATATACCTCCTTAACTAACCAAATACCAGGGGAACCCACTCTCTTGCACATAATGACTGAAGCATCCAGCACCTGTCGGACACAACTAGCATGGAAATTTCTCTCACTTAAAGTGAATGGGTTGAACATTCCAGCTAAAAGAACAATGGTTTTCGACTTCCTTAGGAAAGAAAAGACTCATTTTGCTTTTCTCCAGGAAACTCACCTCAGAACAAATCATATCCCTTCTAGATTTGATAGACACTTTCCAACAGCTATACATGCCACATCCCAAACAACCAAAACAAAGGGAGTGTCAATTTTTATTCACAAAAACGCCCCTTTCCTAATTGAAGAGGTCGAGAAAGATCCTGACGGAAGGTTCCTGTTTGTAAAAGGAAAGCTCAACAATCGAATCTTTACTTTAGCAACAATTTATGCTCCTAACAAACAGCAGCCTTCCTTCATCGCATCAACCCTCAACCGTCTCTCGTACTTCACATCAGGCATTCTGATCCTTGGAGGCGACTTTAACATACCCTTACAACCACTAACTGACTGCTCGAATGGCTCCTCCACATTATCTTACAGGGCACTAAAATGTATTAGGTCTAACCTGCAAAGATTGACACTTATGGACCCCTGGAGAATATCACATCCTCAGGAGAAAGATTATACGTTTTTCTCCCCCATACACCAAAAGTATTTGCGTATCGATTACTTTTTTGTCTCACAAAGGGACTTGTCACTCATACGCGCTCCATCCATTGGCTCCAAGACAATCTCAGACCACTCTCCCGTTTCCCTTATTGTAAGCTTCCCTGAGAAAATAAGCAAGTCCTGGTGCTGGAGGCTCAATCCCCAAATCCTAGCTGATGAAGCTAGAGTAGCCACCATAACCTCAGCGCTAGATAACTACTTCCAAGACCACAAGAACACTGACACGTCCACTCTCACAATTTGGGAGGCCCATAAACCTGTAATCAGAGGGCGCCTGATACAGCTGGGAGCCAAACTGAAAAAAGAAAAAGAGGAGGGAATAATTAAACTCTCGGAAGAGATCTGCAACCTAGAGAAGCTTCATAAACAATCCCTTGCTACACAAACACTAGAAACATTAACTGAGCGCAGAGCTAGACTACACTCCCTACTATTTACTGAGGCTAAACAAAAAATTTTGTCAGGGAAGAAAATCTTCTATGAACTGGGAAATAAGAGTGGTAAATACCTAGCAAAAGCTCTACGTCAAAAAATGCTCAACTCCCACATTCTCACCATCATAGACGCTAAACAGACTAAGCTAGCCAAGTCAGAGGATATAGTTGAAGAGTTTCGCCGGTTCTATAAAGACCTGTACAATCTGCAAGACTTACACCCAGAGAAAAGGCCTCATGCTTCTAGAGCTAATAAAATTGCAGATTACCTATCTAATTTCTCCTCGCCCCTTCAAATCTCGCAAGATGACTTTAAAGACCTCGAAGCTCCAATATCTGAGGATGAGTTTCTAGTGGCAGTTAGAAACCTGAAACCTGGCAAAGCACCTGGACCTGACGGGTTTAGCTCCCAATACTACAAACTGTTTGCCAGGGTGCTGGCTCCAGCCTTTACCTCAGCTTTTAAGTCAATCAACTCTGACACAACTCCCTCCTCCCAATTCCTAGAGGCCCACATAACAGTGATCCCTAAACCGGGGAAGGACGCCAAGCTCTGCTCAAACTATAGGCCCATTTCCCTTCTCAACCTGGATGCCAAGATATTTGCCAAAATCTTGGCAAACAGAATTATCCCACTTATTCCAGATCATATTAAAATAGACCAATCGGGCTTTATCCCAGGTAGAGAGGCCAGAGACAATGTGATGAGAGCAGTAGGTGTTATGGCCCTCACCAAAAAACTCAAACTCAAAGCCTTCCTTCAGGGGCGTAACTAGGCCCCACCGGGCCCCCCTGCAGATTTACTGAGCGCCCCCCCCCCCCCCGGGGCCCGCTCGGGGCCGTTTTGTGGGTGCTGGAGGGGTGGCAGCATGAGGGGAAAGCCTTGCCCACAGTCGGCGGGGAGAGGGGTAGTTCCCCCCTCTCCCTCACCTCGGGGCTCTCCCCTCTGTGCTCCCCTCCAGCTCGTAAGTGTCTGTGGGGCTGTGGTGGGCAGCGAGCGGCGGGCAGATACATACCTGCTTCCGTGCGTTCCATCGGAGACTTCTCCCTCTAGCGGCTGACGTCACTTCCGGAAGGGGCTGCAGGGCCTATTCCTACGCCCCTGCCTTCCTTCTTTCAACTGACGCCGAGAAGGCATTTGACAGGGTAGCGTGGGACTTTTCCCGCGCTGCCCTGTCACACCTAGGTCTGGGTCCCAATATGTTAAACTGGATAAACCTACTATATTCCAACCCTTCAGCCAAAGTAAAGGCCAACGGCTTGCTTTCTGACAATTTTACCATCACCAATGGCACGCGTCAAGGGTGCCCCCTTTCCCCTCTGCTATATGTAATCACTCTAGAACCTTTTCTCAACGCCGTGAGAGCAAACCATGCGATTAGAGGTGTACGAAATCCTCAAATCATGTAGTGTCCGCTTTTGCTGACGATTTATTATTTTTTCTACAAGATCCCCTAACCTCTATACCCAATCTAATGAAGCAATTTGAACAATTCGGCTCTCTCTCCAACCTCAAAATAAACTTTCACAAGTCAAGAGCTCTAAACATCTCACTTGACCCTGAAACAGTCCAACACTGTCAAACAACATTCACATTTTCTTGGTCACTTGAATCGCTACATTATTTAGGAATAGATATCCCACAGAACCTAAATAACATTTTTACAAGCAACTTCATCCCTTTAAGTAAAAATCTCAAAGCAGACCTAATATCTTGGGGCTCCCAAAAAAAGCTCTCTTGGTTTGGCAGAATAGCCTCTGTCAAAATGACCTTGCTTCCAAGATTTTTGTATGTTAGCCAATGCCTCCCGATTTCCCTTCCGCCAACGTATATTAAAGATCTCCAATCTGCTATCAATAAATTCATTTGGGAAGGGAAACCCCCAAGAACCAAGCAATCAATCCTGATCCTCCTTAAGGAAATGGGAGGCATGGCACTCCCTGATATCCATACATATCATCTGGCCTCTCAATTAAGCAGAGCCATTGAATGGTCCAACTATACCCTACCTAAACAATGGGCACTGGTTGAGGGAGAAAACTCTGATCTCCCAACCTCTGTCCTGGGCTGGTCTGATTTCCCTCTCGCCACGCGAAATAGCTGGGAAAACCCCCTGATTGAAGCCACTATCAAAAGTATGCGCAAATACCTACCGCCTAAGGGCTTGGCGTCCTTCCCTGGCAGACTCACTCCCCTCTCCAACAATCCCGCGTTCTCCCCAGCAAAATACATAGCTTTTCTTCATAATTGGTCTAATGGTAGCTGTCCTAGACTTCAGGACTTCGTCAATAATGGTACAGTTAAGCCTCTTCTGGATCTTAATGCAATGAGAGATGAGTGTCAACTATCTCAATGGCAATATTTCCAGCTTCGTCACTTCACACAAACAATCTCCAGCAAAGTTAACTGGGCCACACCATTGTCTCCCTTTGAAAGACTAATATGTAGTAAAGGACCACATAAACACTTAATCTCCCAACTCTATCAGATCCTCCTTACAAACCCACTACCTAACAAAACGAGATTTCAAGAGGAATGGGAAAGAGACCTGGATACACAGTTTACTAGTGACCAGTGGCAAAAACTCCTCTCCCTTAATCACAGGGGTTCCATTAGTGTCAACATACAGGAACTAGGCTACAAGCTCCTAACCAGATGGTATAGGACACCTAAACTATTACACAGAATTTTCCCTTCAGTGTCCGACAGGTGCTGGAGATGCAATCACTCAGAGGGATCTCTTATGCATATCTTTTGGGAATGCCCAAAGATTCAGAACTACTGGGCCCAGATTCACCAATTAATTAAAGATATAACTTGGGACAAGGTTCCCTTCACACCAGCCTCACTCCTTCTTCATGATACCACAGACTCGAACAAAAGCTACAAAAAGTCTCTAGTAATCCACCTAATCAATGCTGCTAGAGCTCTTATTCCGGTTCATTGGAAAAAAACAGATACACCTACAATCAGAGAATGGATTGGAAGGGTGGGAGCTGTGGAGTCAATGGAGAGGATCATAGCCTGTGCGACAGACACAATGGAAAGGTTTAACTACACTTGGGCCCTCTGGAACGAATTCCAAGTATCAGAAAAATATAAGCTTCTCATGGGTCATTGATCTTTGCTCACAAATCTGCTCCTCCCACATCTCTCTAACACAAACATTCTATTCCCCTACATTTTACTCCTAGTGGTAGATTCTACCCCTTTCGATGTCTGCTGCATAGGGTCTTTCTCTCCTTCTCTCCCCCTAGACACCCAGTGCTGAATAACTGCTATATATGACTAGGGTATAATATACTGTTCTCCTAAGCTCTGTCTATTCAAACGCTACTAGCATGTTTCTGTTCCTCCATGTATTTGCAGGTGGTTCATTATAAATACATAGGAGACAATCCTGGACATCTATGGCTATTCTTAAACTTCGTTACAATAGCATGTCCTAAACCTTGGTGCCCAAAGATGTCTGTTTAAGCTTGTACCTGTAAACAACAGCTTGTTTTCATTCTCTTGTTCTTAATCTGGCATTTATATCTATTTGCTAACGCTTATAGATGATTGTTAATATTCAGAATATATTGAGGTTATACCTTTAAATAAACGTTAATTGAAAAAAAAAAAAAGTTTCAGGAGGGGGGACCCCACATAATTTAAAAAAAAAAAATCCCACACTCTAAACATAAAAAAAAATTGGGAAAATAGGAAAAAATGCCAGGGATCTTCATACAGCCATATTGCGGCTGTATAGCGATCCCTGGCCAAAGCGCTGCGACTGCGTATAGACCCCCTGGAAACCCCGTCAGGAAATTTATTGTGCTTTCGTTTGATGCATGTAAAATTACACTACCGTTAGGTTTGCTACTAAAAGGACCAAGATGGCGCCGTAAGAGGTGCCTCGGTCACATGGCTCCCAGGCTTTCTTAGCTTTTCTCAGCTTTCTCAACAATCTTTAGCAATCTTTTCTCAGCAATCTTTAGCTCAGCTGTAGTTTTAGTTTTTTAGGTAGTCAAGTTTTTTAGCTTAGCCCAGTTAGATTAGTATAGTTGGAGTAGGAGACTCCACCACAGCGGCAGCTCCCGAGCCTCTTGAACCCCGGCCCAGGACACTACACCACTGACCTGCCACTCGGCATCCAGCCCGCAGCGACAGCCGCCGCCTCTTCTCATCAGCAGGCACCCAGCCCGCAGCGACAGCTACCGCTCCTGGGCTCCACGCTCTCCAGAGCAGCAGCACCGTCTCCAGCCCAGCACATCCCACTCGGCACCCAGCCCGCAGTGAAAGCTGCTGCCGCCGCCTCTCACCAGCAGGCTACCGCTCCTCGGGCTCCTCGCTCTCTAGAGAAGCGGCACCAACTCCAGCCCTGCACATCCCTCCCTCCACCAGCCGCGGACTGCAGCTCGCCGGTCGGAACACCGGCTCCTGGTACCCACAACCAGCAAGGAAGCTCCGGGTCGCCGGTCCTCCAGCAAGGAAGCTCCGGTCACTGCCCGCCGATGCCCTGAGTCCCTGCAGCCACGCGACCTCCAGCAAGGAAGCTCCAGTCACTGCCCGCCTATGCCCTGAGTCCCTGCAGCCACGCGACCTCCAGCAAGGAAACTCCGGTCACTGCCCGCCGATGCCCTGAGTCCCTGCAGCCACGCGACCTCCAGCAAGGAAGCTCCAGTCACTGCCCGCCGATGCCCTGAGTCCCGCAGCCACGTGCATCAAAGCACCGCCTGACACCCAGCTGTTCCACCACGTGGCTGCCATGCGGTTGCCTGGCCTCCTCATCTCTTCTCCCATAGGGAGGGAAGCACATCTGCCGCCGCACGCTTCCCCGACCACCCACAATGAGGGCTCCTCCACCGGGATGATAGGAGGCACGCCAGAACACTGCTGCATGCTGCCACAACTGGGGTACCCACTCCTGCCGTGCACTGACCCTAGGTCTGCGTGGAAGCCGCTGCTGGCAACAACAACCACTCCAGCAGCTTAGCTCCTCTGGCCTACACCCGGAAGACCACATGGACTACAGAACTGATGGGTGAGCTACTGTTCTGTTTGTGCTTGCTATACGTGCCTGCTCTGCATGCTTCCCTGCACCTTGATCACGGCCTGACCTCTTATGTACTTTTTATACTCTCTCATGCCTCTGCACTAAGGATTACTACATGTGCTTGCCCTGTATGCCTCCTGCTCCTTGTATCGAACTCGTGCCTTCTTCTGTGTGCTGCCCTGCTTCATCCATCCCTGCTCTGTTCCATCCTGCACCTGCCCAGCCCCGACCGGCTCCAACTGAACAAGGCATGGGTAGAACTCAGCTTGTCTCCCAGCACACTGTCACCTTATCTAGAGAGGAGCTCCTGCACTGGGAACCCCTAGTCCACGACATAAAAGGAGCCCCCCTGTGGGAGGAAGTTAATGCCCACATTAAGCAGCTATCTACACACAAACGCCGCCACAGGGGGAGGAGGGCAGGTGCCCGAGTGAGACTCAAGAAAAAGGGCCTACGCTCTCCCATCCCTGCTATCCTCCTGGCGAATGTGCGCTCACTCCCGAACAAGATAGACGAACTGCTCCTCCTACTTGGCAGCAAGCCCTCGATCAGTGGGAACACCCCGGTCCTCTGCTTCACAGAAACCTGGCTGAACGACAGCATCCCCGACAACTCTCTTTAGGTGCCAGGTCACGTCATCTTTCGAGCAGATCGGGACCAGGCCCTCTCCGGAAAAAAACGTGGAGGAGGCATATGCTTTTACGTAAACACTGCCTGGTGCACCAACAATACTGTCCTCAGCAAGACATGCTCCCCTGACGTCGAGCTACTAGCGATCAACTGCAGGCCTCAGTACTTGCCCAGGGAGTTCCCCTCCCTTGTTCTCATCGGAGTCTATATCCCCCCTGATGCAAACACCAAGAATGCCCTGCAGTCTCTCACGGATAGCATCTCGCAGTGGGAAACGGCTCTCCCTGAATCTCTCCTCATCATCCTGGGGGACTTCAACAGTGCTAACCTTCGCCAGGAACTGCCTCGGTACAAGCAACATATCACCTGCCCCACCAGGAATCAAAACACACTGGACCACTGCTACACAGTCCAAAAGAACGCGTACAAGGCCATGCAGGGAGCCGCTCTGGGGAACTCCGACCACTGCCTAATTCACCTGATTCCCACCTACAGGAGGATCCTTGAAACCACCAAGCCTGTCATCAGAACCGTAAAAAAGTGGACAGACGATGCGAAGCTGACACTGCAGGCATGCTTGGACTGCACGGACTGGTCGGCCCTAGAGGCTCCCTCCTTGGAAGAATGGTCAGACAATGTTACCTCCTATATCAGCTTCTGTGAGGAGTCGTGCATCCCTACTAAGACCTTCAAGGTCTTCCCCAACAATAAGCCCTGGTTCACCAGTAAGCTGCATCAGCTCCGAAAGCTCAAAGAGGAGGCACACAAGTCCAACAGGAGTTCAGGGAGGCCAGAAACACCCTGAACCGAGAAATAAAAGCAGCAAAGAGAGCCTACTCCGATAAGCTGAGCCTCTGTTTTCAGTCCAACAACTCCCGGGAAGCTTGGAAAGGCCTCAGGGCAGTCACCAACTTCAAACCCGCCCACCACCAGGCGACCCCTAGCATTCAATTGGCTGAGGAACTAAACGAGTTTTATTGCAGATTCGAACTCCTCCCCACACCGACGGACATTCCCCCCTTTCCACCCCTCCTAAAGGGGCATGTAGCGCCGTTGGTAATCCAGGAGGGGGATGTATTGCGCCAACTCCGTAAACTCAACAATAGGAAAGCCGCAGGCCCAGATGGCGTGTCATCGAGCTGCCTTAAAACCTGTGCAGCACAGCTAGCTCCCATCCTTACCTCACTCTACAACAGGTCCCTACTGAAATGCAGGGTCCCCCCCTGTCTCAAAAAGTCTACAATTATTCCAGTCCCCAAGAAACCGGGAAACACTGATCACAATAACTTCAGACCTGTAGCCCTCACACCCATCATCATGAAGGTCTTTGAGCGACTGGTCCTTGCATTCCTCAAGAGCTCCACCAATGCCCTCCTAGACCCCCATCAATTTGCATACAGAGCAAATAGGTCAGTTGAGGATGCCATCAACATCAGCCTGGCATACATCACGGAGCATCTCGACAACCCCGACTCCTACGCCAGGCTACTGTTCTTGGACTTTAGTTCGGCCTTCAACACAATTCGACCAGACATTCTGCTCAGCAACCTCACGCAACTCGGGATTGACGCGCCCCTTTGCAGGTGGGTGGGGGACTTTCTCTCAAACAGAACACAACGGGTTAAGCTCGGGGACTGCTCCTCCAGCGAGAGAACCACCAACACAGGGGCACCACAGGGGTGTGTTCTGTCCCCCCTCTTGTTTTCCCTCTACACCAACAACTGCATCTCAAATGCTGACTCCGTTAAGGTCATCAAATTTGCGGACGATACAACCATTATCGGCCTTATTAGCAGGAAGGAGGAGCAGGCCTACCGCAGCGAGATCGAGAGGATCTGTAACTGGTGCAAAGACAAGAACCTTGTCCTCAATGCGGCCAAAACTGTCGAACTGATAGTGGATTACAAGAAACTCCCCAATGCCCTCGCACCAGTCTGCATTGGCGAGACCGAAGTCACCAGGGTACCATGCGTTCGGTTTCTAGGCACCACCATAACCAGGGACCTCAGATGGGGGCAAAATACCACCAAAACCCAGAAGAGTGCCCAGCAGAGACTATTTTTCCTGCGCCAGCTGAAGAAATTTGGCATCCCACGGGAGCTGCTCTCCAGTTTTTACTCTGCCACAATTGAGTCCATCCTGTGCTCCTCCATTATTGTCTGGTATGCGGGGGCAACAGCTAGCGACAAGTATAAACTACAAAGAGTAATTAGCGCTGCAGAAAAGATCATCGGCACGCCCCTGCCCCCCCTTGACCTCATCCACACCGCCAGACTAAGGAAAATAGCGTGCAAGATCGCACAAGATCGCTCCCACCCAGGCAGCCGCTTCTTTGAGCCACTCCCACTAGGCCGCCGGTTCAGAACAATCCACACCAGAACCTCAAGGCGCAGGAACACCTTCTTTCCTCAAGCTGTTCTCCTACTGAACACTTGCCCATCTGGGCCCCTATAGTCCTGATCACGGACAAACCAACCCTTTACCAGGACTAATGTACTCTTCTCAGTGCCTGGCATGCATGCTGTAACATGTATATGTTCCCACTTTCTAATCTCACCAATGCATGTATGTCTGCTCTGTCTCTTAAAACTAGTGAATGTCTCAAATGTTTTAAATTTTTTGAATGCTTTAAATGTATCGCGCTCTCCTGCCTTTGCCATGTGTACCACAACCAATTCCGGGTACGTCTACAGCGTACTCGGCGAATAAACTGATTCTGATTCTGATTCTGATTCTAAAAGTTACATTTACCGCATTTAAAACTATACTTTTTTCCTTCTAAACTATAAAATCGTTTTTCTCAAAAACTATAAGGTCTTTTTGAAAAATAGTTTTTTCCTCTTATTCCTAATGATCTCCTAAACATATCCTACAAATTTAGGGTTTCTAGCATTTAAGGTGGATTTGCTATTAACCATTAAAGTCGGCAGGTTTTTAAATGTGTTTTTTTTCCCTTTGAAACTTTAAAATCGATTTTCTCAAAAACTATAAGGCCGATTTGAAATTTTTTTTTGCTCTTGTAGCCACTGGGGGCCCCTACAAGCTCTGGGGCCCTGGGGCAGCTGCCTCCTTTGCCTTAATGGTAGCGCCGGCCCTGGGTAGGAGACCCAGTATAGGTAAGTAGGCATAGGTAGGTGTCCCAGTAGTTAGCTAGGCATAGGTAGGAGACCCAGTATAGGTAGGTAGGCATAGGTAGGAGTCCCAGTATAGGTAGGTAGGCATAGGTAGGAGCCTCAGTAGTTAGCTAGACATAGGTAGGAGACCCAGTATAGGTAGGTAGGCATAAGTAGGTGCCTCAGTAGTTAGCTAGACATAGGTAGGAGACCCAGTATAGGTAGGTAGGCATAGGTAGGTGTCCCAGTAGTTATCTAGGAAGGGTAGGAGTCCCAGTATAGGTAGGTAGGCATAGGTAGGAGTCCCAGTATAGGTAGGTAGGCATAGGTACCTCAGTAGTTAGCTAGGCATAGGTAGGAGTCCCAGTATATGTAGGTAGGCATAGGTAGGTGCCTCAGTAGTTAGCTAGGCATAGGTAGGAGACCCAGTATAGGTAGGTAGGCATAGGTAGGTGTCCCAGTAGTTAGCTAAGCATAGGTAGGAGTCCCAGTATAGGTAGGTAGGCATAGGTAGGACACCTAGGTGCCCCAGTAGTTAGGTAGGCATAGGTAGGTAGGTGTCCCAGTATAGAGCTGAGGGGTGCTATTTTAGCAATAACAATCATCGAGGAGCAAGCCAAGAGCCTAACTAATCTTTCCCTAGGAGAACAAGTCTGCAGCAGCTGTCCCTAGTCTGTCTATTTGCAGCAGGCACACGAGTGAGTGTCATGGCCAGTGAGCCTGCCTTATATAAGGGGGGGTGGGGATCCAGGGCTTAGTGTAGCTTGAATGACTACAATGTGCCTGCTGACTGTGATTCAGAGGGTCAGAGTTGACCCTCATAGTGCATTATGGGGCGAATCGAACTTTCGCAAAAGTTCGCCTGGTGCAGGCGAACGTGAACCCCCAAAGTTCGCCTGGAACCGTTCGCCGGCGAACCGTTCGCTACATCTCTAGAACCTACAGGAATCATTTAGAGGCTGTAATTTCTGCAAAAGGAGGATCTACTAAATATTGATTTCATTTATTTTTGTGGTGCCCAAATTTATGCACCTGCCTACTTTTGTTTAAACAATTATTGCACAATTTCTGTAAATCCAATAAACTTCATTTCAAATATCACTGTGTGTGTCTCCTACATGATATATTTAACTGACATTTTTACTGTTACAACCAATGAATTATACAGGAAAATCATGATGATTAACAAGGTTGCCCAAACTTTCGCATCCCACTGTAATTGCTGTTAGGGAGAAAAGTGATCAGACAGGTTAGAGAACATTATCCACTTACTGGTGACCTGCTCCAAACTTGTCAGGGCCAGTGGCGCATTTTCCTTTTCGAGTGGTTGAAAAACGGAAAAGTCCTGAGGGCAGTCAGACCATTTAATTGATTGTCCTCTGTGGTCTATAAACTATAATATGTCCTATTAATCCAGCCCCACAATTTAATGTACATGCCCTTATGATGATGATGGTTCACAATGGTTACTGATGGGTTCAATATTTTACAAGCAATAGTTAGAAAATAGCTATAAAACTGACCTGGTATTTATCCATAATGCAGCTAAATTACACCCAATTATTTTCTCCCTCTCAGGGAACAAAGACTTTATGATTAATAATAATCCTTTTATGAGGGAAAGGGAAGAAAGCTGTGCAGTAACAGAAAGGAAACAAATATAAATGATTAAAAAGCCCTGGAGGCCTTTATTTCTATTACTTTAAAGCTTTTTTTTATTATGATATTAGATTTTGTTGCAGACTTGTGCTTGTAATGTTAGTGAGCTATGCCAGGTGCAGGTTATTGAAAATATACACAGCTGTCCACTGTCACATAAGCATTACTAGGGAGTGATTTACTTGAGGATGTGTAGGATAGAGCAGTGCGATTGAATTATATGATCACTTCAAGCTAGGGCTGGTGCTATCATTAAGGCAAAGAGGGCCCTTCCCACTCCAGGGGCCCCAGCACCAGCAGAACCCCCAGGTGGCCTCTTCCCTTCATCAAAGTCTACTCCTTTGTCCCCCTTTGCTGCTGGACCTCCTGTTCCAGTGCACGTTTTGTGTAAATAACATGCACTAGCATAGAGAAGACACAGGCAGCATGGCTGAAGGCAGAGATCCGGACAGAGCCACCACCGCAACAGGAAGGGGACGTTGGCCCATGATGCCAAGTGACACATTTGTCAGGCGGTATGGTTCCTGGGGTGGCATCTTCCCCCCCACGACCACCGCTCACCCCCCTCTCCCCTGCAGCCTCCGCTCATGAGTCATGTTACCTTGTTATGAGCTGGCCCTCTCCTTCGTGCATGATGTCATAGCTCTCTCACAGCAGTGGAAGAACCGCTGTTCTGCTTCTTCCGTTTCACAGTAGCTGCAGGACGTGCTGCTGTGAGAGAGCTATGACATCACGCACGGAGGAGAGGTGGCCGTGGGAGTCGCTAATGGAGGAAGCGGCTGCCAGCTCATAACAAGGTGAGAATAGGTGCTGGGTAAGTGCATAGTAGAGATGGCCCAAACCTCCGATTTTAGGTACCGCAAAAGTTTGGTTCACGCGTACTTTCGCGAACTGCAATAGACTTCAATGGGGAGGCGAGCTTGGAAAATTAGAAAAAATTATCCTGGCCACAAAAGTGATGACATGGTTAAGTGGAATAGACATCAAAAGTCCCGGAAAAAAATCTGCATTTGACACAAAGCAGTGTTTTAAGGTCAGAAATCTCAATGAATGTTCAATTGCAGACCTGCACTGCTTTACAACATCAGGAAGTGCAAGGGTCTTGTCTTCCAGGGAATTGTAGGATTTCAAAAGCCAGCTTACATACATTGGCCGGGAATCTAACCCAGGTCTAGTGCTTGGTAGGCAGCTCTCCTCACCACTATACCACCACCAACAATACATGCTGAAGCCAGCCTAGCATGTACCATTATAATATATCCAAGATAAAAATTAGCTTGCTTAGGGATTTGTAGGATGTCAAAAGCCAACTCACATACATTGGCCAGGAATAAAACCCAGGCCTACCGCTTGGTAAGCTGCTATCCTAACCATTATAACACCAACACAACACACTACAATGCTACATGCTGAAGCCAGCCTAGCATGTACCATTATGATTTATCCAAGAGAAAAATGAGCTTGCTTATAGATTTGTAGTATGTCAAAACCCAACTCACATATATTGGCCAGGAATCGAACCCAGGCCTACCGCGTGGTAGGCTGCTATCCACACCATTATACCACCAACACTACATGCTGAAACTTCTTGAAGCAGACTTACTTCCTTCCTCCAAAAGACACACATACATCCCCATAAAATCGTTCAACAGCAACTGCGTGCACAGTCTTTTGGTACACAGTCTCTGTGACACAATTGGTTAGCGTAGTTTGGCTGTTAACCGAAAGGTTGGTGGTTCAAGCCCACCCAGGCATGGCCTTGCCTTTTGTGTTCAACAGTTGTCACAGATAGCCATGTAGATTCATCTCTCTCTCTCTCTCTCTAGTAGGGATGGTCACCGCTTTCCACAGAATTGTATTTTCAGCAATTTTGGGTGAAAATTGGTCATTCTGTTCCGTTTGGTCGGAACGGAATTGCTTTTCCAATCCAGCGGAAATTCCGAAATTGCCTGTGAAATTCTGCCGGTATCCGTTGATGGTTTTAAGCTGAAAATTCAGTTCAATGGCATCAAGTCCTAGAGAGCGAGAGAGAGAGAGATCATTTTTCTCTTGGGTATATCACAATGGTACATGCTAGGCTGGCTTCAGCATGTAGCATTGTAGTGTGTTGTGTTGGTGGTATAATGGCTAGGATAGCAGCCTACCACCTAGGCCTGGGTTCGATTCCTGGCCAATGTATGTGAGTTGGCTTTTGACATACTACAAGTCCCTAAGCAAGCTAATTTTTCTCTTGGATATATCATAATGGTACATGCTAGGCTGGCTTTAGCATGTAGTGTTGGTGGTGATATAGTGGTGAGGAGAGCTGCCTACCAAGCACTAGACCTGGGTTAAATTCCTAGCAAATGTATGTAAGCTGGCTTTTGAAATCCTACAATTCCCTGGAAGACAAGACCCTCCTCCGGAGGAGGGGGAAGAAGGGAAGAGAGAGCTGTTGTGGGGTGCAATATAAGGAATAACAATCAGCCTAGGAGCAAGCTAATAAGCCTAACTAAGCTCTCCCTAGCAGAGTCTGTCAGCAGCTGTCCCTTAACTAATTACTGTAGGCAGACGAGTGAGTAAAACGGCTGGAGAACCTTGCCTTTTATAAGGGGGGGGGGGTGAGACTCCTGGAGTGAGTGTAGTCTGGTGACAATTTGCCTGCTGACTGTGATGTAGAGGGTCAACGTTGACCTTAATGGAGCGTTATGGGGCGAATCGAACTTCCGCAAAAGTTCACCTTCGCCGGCAAACGCGAACCACCCAACGTTTGCCTGGAACCAATCGCCGGCAAACCATTTGGGCCATCTCTACCAATGATGCAAAGGCAACAGACTCTACCATGCATCGTCAAGCGGTACGAGTGGTACTGCTCGGCACACTGTTTATTCAAAATTCAGTGACTTACTTCCTGTCCAGCAGGGAGCGCGTCACTGAGCGGGAAACGGAACTACACAAACCCTGTTGTCGGCGGAGTCCAATTTAACCATTTAAGGACAACGCTAATTGAAATCTATGCCCTGTCTTGATTCTGATCTGGCTGCCAGGGCGTAATTTCATTTCACCAATGCCGCGTGTTCTCGCAGCTTTTGTCACTTCCGACGATCTCGACAATGTCTCCCCGCCGCAGCTCCCTCACCATGCTGCCTCTATAGCGGCAGAGCCCTGTGAGCCAGTCATGAGACAATTTCATTGGCTCCTGACCCTTTCTATCAACTTAAGCAACTTCCATTGGCTTACATTTATAGACAATGAAAGTGGTTCCTGACCGGCTCACAGGAACTCTACTGTCATAGAGATGGCAGAGTGGGTGGCTGAGGTTCCCGGAGTGTGGCGTGGATGGCGGTTGCAGTTGGTATGTGCGGCGATTCGTCTGTATTCATCTGTGTTCCGCCGTTTCCGGTAACAGCAGTTTCTAGTCCTGAAGGGGGCAGAGACTGCTGGTACTTAAAGGAGTTATCAGGCTAAAATGTTCAAAATGAGCTTTAATCACCTGGGGCTTTCTCCAACCCCTTGCAGCTGACTGTCCCACGCCGACCGCTCCGCTCCCTGCCCCTGTCCGGATCTCCGTGCTCGGTATTCAGGCCGACCGAAGGGTTGGCCTTACTGCGGATGCGCAAAGCACGGCTGTCAATCATGGCCACGTGGGCCGTGCCGAACGGGGGCAGGCGCAGTAGTTCTCTGCAGCCCACGTGGCCATGATTGACAGCGGCGCTTGGTTAAACAAGAGATGGTGCTGTGCGATTGTCTTGAAGCAGGCTGAGCCAGGCTCCCCTGCCGCAGGACTATCACACCAGACCATGGGCTCGATTCACAAAGCGGTGCAAACAGAATTCTCGCGCGCACCGGACTTTGCGCGCGATCATGCGCGCAAAGCGCTATGCTCGCGCGCAGATATGTAGCAGCCGCGCGGAAAGCGTTGTTATCGCGCACAAAACGCGGTAGGCGCGTACTGCCATATGCTTCACGCGGAAAGCGGAATTTCACGCGAAGTACGGCTCAGCGCGCGATGAATATAACTAACAACTAACTGATAATCTGTGCATGCTTGCGAAGGCCTTCGCGCGCAAAGCGTTCGCGCGCAAAGCACTATGCGCAGTGCTAATTAGGTCCAATTATTTCTCTTGCTGAATCCAATTGAGCTAATTACTGTGTGTATTAAAGGATTTGTTTGAGGGTGTTGTTTTGTGGGTAGACATGGAGCCAGGTAGGAGTCAGGAGGTCCGTCGTAGTGCACGTGTCCATGCAGCTGCGCAGTCACCCACAACTGGGTATCGGCGCAGTGGTCGATTACAGAGTCGAGAATCCGGCCATGAGTATGGTGGTAGCCGCAGCCGCAGCCGCAGCCGCAGCCCCCATTATCACCGGAGTCCCAGGCACAGTCCCAGAGGAGGCAGACAACGCCACCGCACCGATAGTCCCCTCCTGGGACGTCCTCTAGTCAAAGGGCCTCGCAGCAGGCATCAGCTGCAGAAGAAGCCCGTAAAAGGGGGGTGCGCTTTTCTGAGGCTGAGAACCTGGTTCTTTGTGAGGAGGTGGCCTTATATTTTCCGCAGTTATATGGGAGCCTGTCGAGAAAGACAGATGTGGCCTCACGAACCAGAATGTGGCGCAGGATTTCACGCAGTGTGAGCGACGTAGATCAACGGCCTCGGACTGAACAGCAGTGTCGCAAACGCTTTGCTGACATCAAATTGCGTTTGCGCAAGAAGTTGAGCAAGCAGCGGCAGTACGCGTAAGTGTTTAAATTGTAGTTTGTACGAAAATGAATGTTCTGACAAAATGCATGTTCAAAACAATACAAATGTGCAAATTTTTTTTTTTTTTTTTTTTGGTTGGTGTTTTTTTGTTTTTTAGGGTAATTGTTGGATAAATTGGGATTTTGGGCTATGTTTTTTGAACCTTTTTGGAATGTGCTTCCTGTTTTATTTAAAGTATTGTAGACATGCATTACCTGGACTGGTGTCCTGCTTCTATGGTTAAAAAATTAACATACCCTCAAAAGAAACCTGTATGATCGTGCTGGCTCAATAGGGGGTGCCGAGGTAGCATGTGCATTTGGCCACTTGGCCTACAGGTGTCCTGTTGTAGCCACCATCATCCGCACTAGTACATTTTTATTTTTCTTATGCTGAACAGTTAGGCTGCAGTAGTGTGTGAATCGCACACTGCTAATCCATAATCAGTATGTGTCCTGGATTGTCAGTCACAACATGTGTTTGAAAGTTTCATCCAATAACCACTATGAAACATGCAGGAGACACGATTAGCAGGCTAGTGAAGCAAATGTATTTGTTTGCATCTGTGAAAAAACGTTAATGCAATTGTTTTTGAGAAAATTTTATTTTTGAGTTGTCATTTGTTTAATTGTTGTATCCCTTTATTATTGTAGTCTTGGTACAGGTGGTGGCCCAGCACGCTCTGTTGAATTTACGGATTATGAGCGAGTAGTGGAGCCTTTGTTGCCGACTGAGGCCCTGCATGGCATCAGGGGGGGCTATGATGCACAGTTGCCAAGCTCCGAAAGTTCCGAAGATGGTAATTGATTATTATGTTGTCTGTTTCCGGGAGTAGTTTAGTGCACAGGAAGTGTACTATTGTTACATTGATAATGTTCTAACTGACACTCTTGTAGGTAATGTTGTGTCTGTGGTTTCTGGGGATGCTGAAGTCAGTGACATCGGCCATGCGATATTAGAGGAAACTGATGCAGGCGACACTACTGGTGAGTTTGATGTGTTGTTGAACGAGATGGAAATGGAAAGGTCTTAAGGCAGATGTGCTGCATACATTTTTGGTCACCCTTTTTAACTATGACACTTTTGTCTAGGTGATGTTGCGGATGTGGGAACTGATGCTGCAGTGACTGACATCTCACTATCTGGGGCCCAATCTGATGCAGACTACACTACTGGTGAGTTTGATGTGTTGTTGAACGAGATGGAAATGGAAAGGTCTTAAGGCAGATATGCTGCATACATTTTTGGTCACCCTTTTTAACTATGACACTTTTGTCTAGGTGATGTTGCGGATGTGGGAACTGATGCTGCAGTGACTGACATCTCACTATCTGGGGCCCAATCTGATGCAGACTGCACTACTGGTGAGTTTGATGTGCTATTGAAAATATGTAAGGCTACTTGCTTGTAGACTGGGATATGCTGGACACCTTTGTTGATATTTTTTTTTGGTTTTCAATGACAATTGTCTGTAGGTGATGTGTCTGCTGTTGATGCTGTAGTGGGTGAGGAAATAGGAGGGCTTCCGATGGCAACACATGTTTTGGAAACTACTGGTGAGTTTTATTTGTCCCAGGAAATCATGTAAAGAAAGGGACATTAAGAGTAATATTGTGGATAGCATATTTTGTTTTTGGAAACACTAAACAGTTTGAATAGGTGGGCTGGCGAGATTTGTGTGGATAATGTGGTTGCAGTCAATTGCATGCACTTAATATACACATAAACGTGCAAGATGTGACTAATGAATGTCATGTTATGGCTGCTTATCGAGGGGGTGATGTTGAAGGGCCATCAAAACTGTTTGTTTTTTGGATTGTTGAACTTTCCCATGGCTGAGTAGCATCATATGTCTTGTCAACAGACTACAAAACAAACATATAATGCGTTTTTGCTTTTGGCCCACCAACCTAGAATCTACATCCAGCACGTGTTGATACTGTTCTGAGTGGATATGGAATCAACGTTGGCGCCACTGAACTGTCCCCACATCATTGTGTGCACCGGAGAGGGGAGATTACGCTATCATGACACCTACCATCTCCCCTCAGTGATTAACACACATCGCGTATGGGTGATGAGCAATACAATCGACATCAGATTGTAGTGTGATGCCAGTGACAGGTGTGCACATAGGGGGTAAAAGCAGAGGATCCACGCACATCCCTGCTGGCCCAGCGCAGACTGGTGGTTTCCACCGGTCCGGCCACCCTCCCCCCCCTCTGTCTGACATCATGGCTGGTTCTGGCCTTGATGACGTCATTAGGGGCAAACCCAAGCGGATTGGCCTTTGAAGGCTAGATGCTGGTTGGAGAAGAGGTGGCTACTGTGGTTCATCGCTGGAGGCTGGAAGGTGAGTGATGGCCAGGCCAGGGCCGACCCATAGGCTGGAGAGGCTCCCTACAGCCTCAGGGCGCAGTGTAGGAGGGGTCGCTGAATTAATTAATCTGTCATTCCAAATTGTGTTTGAAGCAGAAATAAATAATAAAAGGGGATACATACCAGTGACTGCAAGCCAGATAATGAGATATTAAGGTGTTGGGGAGGTTGTGGGCCCTGTGGCGTCTCTTAGTCTAATAGCAATCAGTGGGTGATGTGTGGGGTGGCAGGGATGGAGGGCTGCACTTTGGTGTCTCAGGCTTGGGTGCTGGAGGACCTTGTCCTGCCTCTGGTGATGGGTGTTTCCGTAAAGAGGGGACATTGGTCTAAAGGGGTGGGACACATAGGGCAGCACAGCACAGAGGGGATCCAGCTGCCTGCCCCCCCCCCCAAATGGGCCCCCCCCCGCACTTGAAAAATGTCTGGGCCCAAAGGAAGGGGGTGGGGGAGTATGTGGCTGGTGAGGAATTTACTCAAAAACCAATAGGTTGTGCCCTTAGCTGTGCAAACCCACAACATTGCAATGACCAAAGGATCAAGGATGTTGTGGCTTCACACAGCCAAGGGCACAACCCAATGTTATTTTTGTTATAATCTGTGTCCCATGGCGCTCTTAGGGCCCTTTTCCACTAGCAGTGACTAGCGTTCACGCTGAACGGGAGCGATTGCTGAGTGGCTAAAGTGCAGGCTACTTCCGGCAATTGCCTTCACAATGTAGCTATGCTGTACTGCATACCCAAATAGGTTGAAATTGTGCTCCGCCGCCAAATTGGTTTTGAGGGACAAAAAACATCCGGGAGTGGCAAGAACAAACCGCAATTCCAATGTTTATCAAAGCATAGCGATTGGAAAATGGCTAGTGGTTTGCGATTCTTCTATTCATGTAGCGCAAAGGCACTAGTGGAAAAGGGCCCTTTGTGCAGGGCACAAAGTTACATCCAACAATGGTACTATATGTTCCATTGGGGGAGCTGTGGGGCCTCTTTGGATGGACATTGTTGTCAATCGCCTTTTGGCGTGTGGTTATCTGTACTGCGCAGCCCACTTGCGTGTTCGCAGTGGAGCTGACGGATGGAGATGTTTTTTGGCCCTTTTTGCATGCAGATAATTGGTACTGTGGGTGCACTTGAGCATGCTTGAGACATATTGAAATTGGTGGTGGTGTGGGAGGATAGTGTCAGCTGCCGTGGGATGGAGGGGAGGGGGGGGGGGGCTCAATAGGCTGTGGATGTTTCCTACAGGTGACGTAAGTACACCCCATGGTAAGTTTCGGAATACAGCTGTAATGTAACCACCATGTACCCTATCATTTTGTTTGATGGTGTTTGGTTAAGGTGGCCATACCCTATTTTGTACCTCATTTTTGACAAACAGATAATCCCTCTCTGAGACATTTGGATCTGAGAGGGATCGTATGGCTGCCTTTACAGCAAAAACTTTCACCGGATTTCTGCCTGAAACCGTTCCCAATCTGTGCTGCTGCTGTGGCTGCCGGGCCCGCATGTATTACCTGCTCCAGTTGGCGCCACTTCCCAGTCTCTGCTGTGTTTTCCGTGTCCCCTCTGGTCTCCGGCATGCTTCTCTGCTTCTTGCCCGGCAGGAAGTGTAAACCTTACATGGCCCTCTACTGATTACAGTTGCTCTCGGCCAGGAAGAAGTGCAGCATGCTGGAGACGAGATCCCAGAGGGAGCAGCGTTGACCGGGGGCAGTGGGGCTGGTGGAGCAGGTAATGTATTTTGCCTCAATTGCGTCAGGCAGTGTAATGCCGCTAGTGGTCTATCCCTTCCTGTGGGTGATTGATGTAATTTTGCCACACGCCGCCATCCACCTGAACTATCTATTTTGGGTCAAAATCAATGTACATTTTTCGTGTAGCCTGAAGGATGTGACAACAGATTAGATGAGTGATCGATTCTGCAGTTGATCTGCAGGCAAAAGGGCTAGTGTATGGGCAGCTGAACAAAATATATCATGTTACCCCTCCTAAATTTTTTAAAGTGATTGTATTTGTTTAGGTTGTGATTGTTGTTTAACCCTTTCTGGACCAGCACCCTCTGCCCCGGTAAGGACCATAGGGTGGTGGTCCACCAAGCTTCTGCTTCCCGATAAATAGCCAAAAGTTAACATTGCTCCCGCCGGACACGCCACTCTGTCCCCGCTGCAGGCAGCTCTCTCTGCCGTCGCTATGATGGCAGAGCGCTGTGCGCCGGGGGGGAGGCCCTTTCATTGGCTCATGACCCTGTCATTCCATGTAAGGCAATGGGAACGGCTTATAGTAATGACAGGGCAAGGAGCCAATGAAAAGGGCTCCTGCCCAGCTCAGTGGTCTGCTGTCATATAGGCGGCAGGCCATCACATTGTGGCGGGGGCACAGCGGACCAAGCAACGTGGACGGGCGGGGGCGTGCGGTGAATGGTACGTAGTTTATGTTCGGTCACGAACACCCCATTCCCTGGCCGCCGTAGATTGAAACTTGCTTGGTCCCCAGGTAGTTAAGAGGCCTACGCCATCATTTAGTAGTGTGAGATAGCAAGCTAATACACACATCTGTAACGTCCATCCTAATCAATATGTCATGTAGTGAGTTTGTTAAAAAGACACTTTAAACATGTCAGATGTAATAGTTTCTGAATGGTACAAATAATTGTATTGTGTACATGCTGCTTACATACAGCCCCATGTACATGTCAATATTAATGGATGTTGAAATTGTTCATTACACTATGTTGAATGTTATTAAAGGGACTCCGAGCAGTGTATAAACAATTGAAACATGCATACCATTTATAACCTCTTTTGCCTCTTTACAACCATGTCTAAAACGCTGCACTACACCTTTTGTACTTTATGATGTTTTCATCAATGATAGCGTTTGTGGTGAGTTTCCAAGCAAACCTTGTGAAAGTTACAAGGGCTAGGGTGGCGCTTTACATAGGTTTGTGAAGCCTATAAAGAGCTTAGAAATAGTATGCATTTGTCCATTGTATGCATTTGTTACGACTTTGTGCGCTGCTGAGTCCCTTGAAATACAACATGTCCTATACGTAGTTTGTTGTAGATTGATGACAAATGTGGCATGGAATAAAATTGATTCATGATGGTACATGTTTGACTACATTGAAGGCTTGATAGATGTGAGCACAATTAGTTAATGCATTTGGATACTATTGATAGCTCTTCATAAAAGTCTCACACTGTGCAGAAATGTTTTGAATTACAACCGAGGCCAGACGTGTATTTTTTCTAATTTTTTTTTTTGCTTTTCCTTTCTATTAATAGGTGACATTCAGTCGGAAGATGTGGTGCTGCTGCTGGAGCCGATACCTCTGGAAGAAAGCTTTGTTGGTGAGTGTATAAATGAGTAGGGTGCAGCTTGTTGTGCCCTGCAAAGATGTAGCTAAAATCTTTTTATATTGCCTTCCTAGCTGAAGATACACCACTTAAACTAGATTATGATCTAGATCAGGACATTGAAGGGCCTGATTTTCACCTGCACCTCTCTTCCGACTCCAATGACACCATTAAAATTCCCTCACCAGGTTCGGAGCAAGAAATTGCTGCTGCCGACTCACCACAGTCACGTGAAAGTGCTGCTGCAACAACAGGGTCACTGGAAAGTGCACATGGATCGCCAGCTTCACGGGCAGAAAGTACAGGAGCAACAACACCACCACACGGAGGTTCCCGGCCATATTCACGGGCCAGTTATAATGCTGACCAGTGGCACTCGAGACAATTTCTGCAGGCCCAAAATGAATATCGAGGCCTCATGGAGACCCAGCTGAGGCTAATTCATAATGATTTGGGCAACATCAATGCCACTAGTCAGGAGCTGGGGGTCACGTTACAGCAGGTGGCCACTGTGGGTGCGGCCCAAAAACAGTTATTGGCCCAACTGGTTGACAGGCAAGACCGCCAAAATGTTGTTTTAGGCAGAATGGCACGAGTAGGCGAAAACCTTAATATAATTTTAGGGCGTTTGGCTGATGGCGTAGACCGCCACAATGTTACACATGCCAGAATGGCAGATGCGATAGAAAATAACAATGAATTGCTGCGGCAAATATTAAATAAATGAACTTTTTTGCTAACATTACAGTTTCGACTTAGTATTTAATGGACCTTGTTATGAATGGTAATGAGACGTTAGAACATCTTAATGTGCTTTGTTTGAGCTAAGCTTAAGGCCCCGACACACACTACGGAATGATGGCTCTGTTGGTGGCTGGGGTTTTAGGCAACACTAGTGCGTGTGTAGGCACCTTTCCATACCTAATTTGTTAACCAAACATTTCTGACATTGGCCTCAATTTACTAAGCTTAACTCCTGTCTTTACTAACTCTTCTGAGCTGATTTACAGTTTACACAATTATATGACCATGCTGATAACTGTAAAACACCTCTGAAGAGTTATTAAAGACAGGAGTTAAGCTTAGTGAATGGAGGCCATTGTGATGTATGCACAACAAGCAAATGATTCACATTCAGTAACCCAAACATTCCACTGCAAGCATGTGTAAAGTATATGGTTTTTAACACAGTGGCTATGGTAATATAATGATGGCTGAGTATTAACTTATAATTCGGGATGGTGGCACTTAGTACAGTTAATGGGGAAACATGTGCAGTTTGATCACCTGATCCATTTGTCACATTCACATTCCCTGGTCCTGAGCATGTGGTCAACCAGGAAGTATTCACAGTCAAAGATAAGGTTACAACTCGGTCTCATGCTCCAAATTTTCACATGCTTCTCCTAGCCTCATCCATCCAGACTTGTAATGCATCAACCAATTTGGGTCATTCTTATTTTGACAATGCCAATAAAGTGTGTTAAAATACATTTGACACACTACCAAAAGCATCTCCTGAAGGGCGAGCAACATTGCATGTTTTCCAGGAAACAACAAACATTGCCAGTTGACTTCTCTTGACTGTGCACAGGTAATTGCATATGTATGTGCAATGTAAAGGCACATGCACTGTTCTTTCTTCGGGACATGTTGGTTCCACAGTGCGTTTAGGGATGTTATAGTGATAATTATAGCTATAACATCACCCAATTTACCTCGTAATGTTTTGCCAATCCAAACAAGTTGCTACAAGTAAAATGTTATCTACAAAGAAAGTCATGAGTGCAAGTTTTAGTGTATAATATTTTTATCAAAAATATAAATATAAAAATCCTTAAAGGGGAAGTCTACTAACAAAAAAAAGGGTCCAAAACCACAGAACCCAAACATCACACAACATAACGGTTTGGCCACCATTAAGGGTAAAATGGCCGGACATTTTTCCTCTGCAGATTCACCCTAACTTGAGTCCGATGAGGACTGGATGGCATTCTGCAGGGCTGAAGTCACCTGGGCAAGTTGGCGGCAAATCCCAGCCAATTCAGCACGCCCTTAAAAAAAGAAAAACAAATTTACATTAACCAATGTTCCAACACCACAAATATGCATGTCAAGGTTTGGACAGTATTAAGAAGGAGAAAACCTACTGTTGCGGTGTCTTTGCCGCTGAGCAGCTTGTGGTTGCTGGGCAACCTGTTGCTGAGGCTCTTCGGCCTCCAGAGCTGGTGGCCCATCATCCCCATCAGGTTGGTTTGAGGGACCTGGCTCATTGGAGGGACCTGCTGCCTCACCCACATCCAGTGGAGGTGGTTGGTCCGGAGCTTCGTCCGAGTCATTCGGTGCCCTCCCGCGGCGTCGACGGGGTGGCATTTGTGCATCTATAGAGACAGACATACAAACATGTCTTGAAAGTCCATGCAACATTAAAGGTACTCAATTGGGTTGTCCTAATGGCTACCAGGCTGTATCTAGCAAAGAGTCAGCGCTGCAGCATTTTACGATGTGTTTCCCCACCCCAATTGTGGCTCTCCAAGCAGCTGTGCGGCAGCAATGCCCAGCTATTAGTCATGAATTCCTGTTGCCGCCGTCTAACATCATTAAGGGGGCATATACCACTGGTACTTAGGTGGTTAACTGACTTGTGGTGAACAGCACTTTCACACAACACAAGTGTTAGATGAGTTTGATTGGGCAATAAGTCCATGTAAAATTACATTGGACATAACACCATTATCTACCAAATGTCAAGGTGAGCAGTCAATTTCAAGTTGGCTTCACATGTAACTTAAATGTATGTAGTGTAAGGGCAAATAATAGAATGGAGAAAGTAGTCATTTCCATTCTATTATTTTGAAAATCTTAGATTGCCATTATAATACTTAAATCATCTGTGGGGCACATTAATATAATTTGAACCCATCAATGAAACCGGGCCAATAACTTTATCAACGTTCGTTTTGTATGAGAATGGAAATGGATGTATGGGAAGTAATGTGTTGCTGCAAACAAAACAAGTAATGGGTTGAGAATCAGGCTGCAGGAAACACACCTGTAGTACTGATGTATGACCAATCAGCACACATACACTTCCTGCTATATCTGTAGTGCAATGTAACATCCAAATTGAAAAATTAAGTTGCCTACAAGGCAGTAACGTATCTGCTTGGCCCATCGTCAATAATCACCATTATTTACACAACACCACAGGAAATTCGGTTTGTGGGTCACTTTAAAGTGAATGTGTACCATGATAAAAATAAAGTACTATACTCACCTATGGAGATGTAAGGGTCGGTGGAAATCAGCCTTCACTCTCCTTAAAGAGAATCTGTATTGTTAAAATCACACAAAAGTAAACATACCAGTGCGTTAGGGGACATCTCCTATTACCCTCTGTCACAATTTCGCCGCTCCCCGCCGCATTAAAAGTGGTTAAAAACAGTTTTAAAAAGTTTGTTTATAAACAAACAAAATGGCCACCAAAACAGGAAGTAGGTTGATGTACTGTATGTCCACACATAGAAAATACATCCATACACAAGCAGGCTGTATACAGCCTTCCTTTTTAATCTCAAGAGATCATTTGTGTGTTTCTTTCCCCCTGTTCTCATGCACTGAAGTTTCAGGCTGCTTGTTTCTTCCTGCAAACAGCTTTGCCTTTGTCTGTAATTCCTCAGTATGTGAAAGCCCAGCCAGCTCAGAGGACGATTTATCCAGCTTGTAAAAGATAAGAGAGAAGAGAGAAGCTGCTCTAATCCTAAATAACACACAGGCAGTGTGCATAGAGGGGCATGGAAGGGTGAGTTCATAGCAGAACCACAACACTGAAGAACTTGGCAGCCTTCCAGACACAGGCTGACAAGTCTGACAAGAGAGAGATACATTGATTTATTACAGAGACTGTGATAGTATAAAGTGCTGCAGTAAGCCAGAACACATTAGAATAGCATTTTGAACTTGTAGGATGATAAAAAACAGGATGCAATTTTTGTTACGGAGTCCCTTTAAGTCAGTATGTTACTTTATTTTTTGACAACGGCCGCCATTCCCTTGAATGCCTCTCTCTCTATATCTATCCATTCAAGGGAATGGCGGCCGTTGTTAAAATAAAAAGGAACATACTGACTTAAGGAGAGTGAAGGCTGATTTGGACTGACCCTTCCCTCTCCATAGGTGAGTATAGTACTTTATTTTTATCATGGTACCCATTCACTTTAAAGTGACCCACAAACTATCTATATATATATTGTTCCAGACCAGTAGTTACACAAGCACCATAAAAACAGAGTTAAGGCACCCCTGCTACATGCATTGTGGTTCCTTAGACCCAAACCAATTGCTTGACTTAACACACCAGGCAGCGCAAGCACAACAATACCAAAAGGACATGTACATTAAAAGTTTCTTCTATTCAACAGCCTCTACGTCAGTGATGGCTAACCTTGCCACTCCAGCTGTGACAAAACTACAAATCCCATCATGCCTCTGCCTCCCCGAGTTATGCTTAGAGGTGTCAGAGTATTGCAGTGGCTCATGGGACTTGTAGTTCCACCACAGCTGGAGTGCCAAGGTTAGCCATCACTGCTCTAGGTTAAGAACCAAAATAGTTTTTATACATTACATACCAGGCACATGCTCACGTTGCACTTCTCGGAGGAAGCTCCGCTCTCTCCTCTTCATGTCCGACCACCTCCGCTGGATCTGGGTGATGCTGTGGGTGCCCCTGAAGTGCTGCCTCAGTTCACCCCGCAGGTCCTCCATGATTCGGTGCTTCTCAAACAGGTCCGTCTGCCGATCATAATCGGTGCGGAGTAAGGTCTGTAAGAAGACAAAACATTACTAACAAAGTAACATTTCAGTTGCAGGAAGACCATGTGACGTGATAAGATAGAGTTGTGCATATACAGTGGGTAGAGCACAAATAACTATGCTGTGTTGCTTTGGTTTAATTCTGTGTATCTAACAGTTAAATATGTGGCTTTGGAATTGCTTAACTCAGTACTGACAGTGTGAGCATACTCAAGACATTTGTAGCTCTCTGTTGGTTTGAGAATCCATTTTGGGTTTTGAAAGTGTTTTAAAAGTCAATTCTTAACAGTGAGGCACACACTCTACTCCCTGTGAGAGTCATCCACTTCCACAAATATGCAGCTCTTTCAAGCAGAGAGACAAACATTAACACAGCCCACTTCTTTGTATGCTAGGCACTGTACATACACATGTCTATCTCGTCATGTCACTTTGGTGATCCTTTACCTTGCCAACAGAAAACAATCTAAATGTGATTGTCAAACATTTTCTTCAATCAATATAACCCTGTCCTTTGTCGAAAACTGCTAAAGTTCAGGAAACTTACACACAATCGCTATGACATCTTCACCACAAACAACAAATGAATCAGCTCATTGAGGAATCTTTCTCACTGTACGCTTGCCAGTGGTGCAGTGAGCTACATAAGGAGTTATGTGGCCTGGGGCAGCTGAGCAATTAAGAACAACCACAGCTAATAGCTAACAACTGTTACTGGGTAAATCAGACTTCACTAAGATAACCAAAGACATCAGTAAACGGAGGGTATGGTGATCTGTAGGCACAGTATTATGCTGGGTACACAATGATATTTAGTGCTCAATGTACTGTCAGATTGATTATGCCCAACATGTCCAATTTGCTTTGCAAACATTTTCCCTGCATATTCTGAACAATTTCCGTGCACTTTAATAGGAAATCAATCGTTAAATAGTTTGAAAACCATCTAAAAGCAAAGCAAACATGTTGTAAAAAATGGATCTGACAGTAAATCGACCAGAAAATCTCAGTGTGTAGCCAGCATTAGTATGATCAAGCTACTAGACCCAAACCTCATTACAAACACAGGACAACAAGCAAGATGAGCGTTGTGGTGGTGGGTCACTAGGTGACTCAATTGCCAAAGTGTCCTCTTTCCACTACATGCAGATTGGATGCATCAAAAATGACTCCAATGAATGGCTACGGCTCTTTTGCCAGTAATCACAAATTGTATGACGCAGATTTGGCCATAGGCATTCATGTGAGTCACTTTTCAGCATCCCAATCTGTGTGTAGTGGAAACAGGCCCTTAGTGGCGTCATGACCTTCTCACATACACATACATTCCTATCAGGGATCAACAGGGGGCTGCATGTTTAACCGATAAAGCATTACACAAATAAACAACACCTTAGTGTTTTCCAAATGACATTTTACACATGCGTTAAATTATCAAACGTTTGATAAAGTGTTTGCAAAACGTTTGACAATGCTCCATGAATTGAGGCCCTTGTCAACATGTAGTCAAAGTCATAATGTGAAACATTACTACAAGTAGTTTTTGAATGGAAAAACCAGTAATTAGACATTGTCAACAATTCACTTTGAAAAAAACCACAGTTCTTCAAACATTATGTACCCTGCACTGGCCCTTTAAGAAATGTCAATCACATTGTGGAAGTAAGCTTCTATGGCTGACCAACAACACTTTTTCATCACAATCACATGACACAATCAACCAATACATCAAGAATGGTGCCACATTTAACATAGTACTGGAAATCAAACTGTCATCCAAATGACAAGTGTACACAGTCAGTATCCTACATCAGGTCTATGGACATAAACATTACAAAATACAACAGTCTGTGATCGCAGGTTGAAACAGCACCCTTTAGATACAGTCTTCAACAATATACAACTACATACAGACATACATAATACATACATAAAGGCATGACAACAGACACATGTTATACACAGCCACTAAATATTTATACTTACAGTGGCCAAATACACTCTCTCCCGCTTGGTGAATTTCTGCACCATGTTGGCTGCTGTCTGGCTCCAATTCAACACAGAAGATGGGTCACTTCCTGCCACTTCCTGTCACTTCAGTATGGAAACTGCGCCCTAACGCGCGCAGCGCGCAACACACAACGCACACGGGCGTCTTTGCGTCATGTGCATGTTACTGTGCGACATGTGCACATTCTACTCTGCGCCATACGCGCCTACAACTCTGCGCAAAACGCACGGTCTACTGTGCGCATCCTACACTGCGCCATGCGCGCATACATACAAGTTTGACAATGGTGCCCCCCAAGCACTCTAGACATAACAATTGTTATGGCGCACCAAACTGTGACAATGGCAACTACTGTGTCAGAGATGCAAGAAGGGAATGGGGAACAGTTTGTTAATGATTACCACGATTCAAAGTAGCTATAGAAGTGATTATTATGATCACAGGACCAATTCTTTGGGGCCACTGTGGCCCAAAGGGCCCGATGCGGTCGCTACCTCTGCACCCCCTATTGGTACGCCCCTGATTAACTGACATTAACTGTGTGTACATCATAGCACATTGTTGAATCTTTCAGTGCACAGTTGGACATGTGCAATGGGCTGGACAGTCCAAATGCCATTATTTGGACATTATTTGTCTGAAAAGACACGTGTAGTCCACAATATACATGGACAACAGCATTGCAAGGCTATGTCCCCATAATATTAATAGACCAAATATTTACTCTACGCTGCATTTTAAAAAAGGGGAGCAAAAAGGAAAAAAAAAATTCATTCAAAAAACTCATCAATGACCCTTGCCCGCACTACATTGCCAGCTTCATCTGGCTCCTCCACATCATCCAACTCATCCGATTGCACAGATAAGGGTGTGTGTGGAAGTCTGTAGCCAGGGAGGTTTTGTTTAATGCAAATGTTATGCAACACACAGCAGGCCACTATAATGTCAATGACCTTCTGCGGCTTGTATAACAATGCACCTCCACTGTGGTCGAGGCAGCGGAAACGAGTTTTTAAGTGCCCAAAACAGCGCTCTATAACAGAACGGGTACGAACATGTGCTCTGTTATAGGCCTCTTCCGCATTATTGCTTGGATGGCCAAGAGGTGTCAGAAGCCATGGCAGGCAAGGATATCCTGCATCACCTTCAATGAAAAAAAAAAAAAACATAATAAATAGACACACACACACACACACACACACACACACACACACACACACACCTAATTAGACATAAAACCATAAACTTACCAAGCAACCAGCCGCCATCACGATAAAACGCATCAAAAAAATTAAAAAGGCCAGATTGACGTAAAATATGGGCATCATGACACGAACCAGGGAATTTTGCGACAACAGAGAAAACTTCCATGTCAGGGCCACACACTACTTGGACATTCAATGAATGGCCCAACTTCCGGTTCCGATACATGTATTCATCTGCACTTGGAGGAACAAGTGCAACATGGGTGCAGTCAATGGCCCCGATGACATTGGGCATTTGGGCAAGATGGTAAAATGCCACTTTGACTGCATCCCATTGGGCACGGGAACTCGGAAAGCGGATAAACTGTCTGCTTATCCTCCGCATGCCCATCAGGAACTGGGAGAGAACCCTGCTCATGGTGGACTGGGAGACCCCACAGGCAAAGCCACCCAGCCTTTGAAAGCTCCCATTGGCCAGGAACTGCAGGCAGGCAAACAACCTAGTTTGCCCACTCACAGCATGACTTCGAGATGTTAATGGCCTGAGATAGGTCTCCAAATGAGCATACAGCTCATCAAAGGCTGCCCTGTTCAGCCTTGTCAGCCTCAGCAGTTCTCTGTCTGTAAGCAACGCCACATCAGTGCGTTCCGGTATGAGACGTGGAATGTGTCTCCTGCGCTGATTATAGCGGCATATGCGGGCAACAGTCCGAGCCTCATTCCAACAAACAGCAAAAGGCTCCATCTGTCAATGAAATTTCAAAGGAAATAACAATAACAACATGTTAAAACATAAGATGACACAGTTAACACAAAAAAAAAAAAAAAAAAAAAAATACATTAATTCCACATATTCATGTTCAAATCTACATAACTATTGGCAACACCTTTATCAACTATTGGAATATGGATTGGGGGCAGGGCAGGCACTACCATAGAGGCAAAGGACCCAGTTGCCACAGGGCCCCTGAGCCTGTAGGGGCACCAGTGGCTAAAAGAGGTTACAAATGCACACAAAAAACCGCAAAAAAACAAAAAAAATTTGGTTTTTACAGATTCAATTACACAACAATCCAAAAAAAAATGTTTTTTTAACAAAACCCGGCCAGGGTAACGGTTCATAGCAAATCCACCTTAAAATGCTAAAAACTATGCTTTTGCAAGATATATTAATGAGAACAATGGCAATAAGATGAAGAAACTGTTTTTTTTAAAGACCTTATCATTTGGGCTAACATAGATTTGAAAGTTTGCTTGAAACTGACAAACAAACTTGTACAATCTATGTTAGCCAAAACATTCCGGGGTTCAGGGGTATCTGTTGGGGAACAAACAAAAGCCACAACATCAAACAGCACTTACTTGCTCTATCGCAATCACAAACCTTTCTGAATAACCTCCTCACAAGGCAAGCTTATAAAGGGAAAAAACACCAGTTAATTGACAGCTACTTTAGTACATTAACATCATTATCACAAACACATGGTGAATTGATGGCGCACGCGCAGCACGTAGTGTTCTACGCGCGAAATAAGGTACGCGCGCAAAGTCATCGCAGAGTTCCATTCTATTATTGACAAGTTCACATCGCGTGATTTGTATTGAGTACGCGCGAGCCGACGCCTGATCACGCGGAAACAGTGTCATCACGCGATGCGGAGCATGTACGCGCGAAGCTAATTTCATTGCGCGCGTAAACCTTTACGCGCAACACTTTGCGCGCGAACCTTCATTTATCACGCCTAAACTGTGTTTAGGCGTGATAAGGGCAAATTCACCAGCGTGCAAACACTTTGCACCGCTTTGTGAATCGAGCCCCATGTGTTAAATTAGCCTAAAAGTTACAAGAAACTAGAAAAATTGATCAGAATGCTTGAAACCAAAAATATATATTAAAGACTGGAACCATGTGGACCATCTTGAGACTTGTCACGCTACGGAGAACAAGTGACAAAGATTCGTAATAAAGAAACAGGAAGCAGAAAACTCAGGGAAGGTGCTAACTTTTGTCAGTCCCTTTAAAAAGAAAATAAATACTTTGGCTAGAGTGGGGCACCTTAAAGAGAACCCGAGGTGTGTTTAAAGAATGTTATCTGCATACAGAGGCTGGATCTGCCTATACAGCCCAGCCTCTGTTGCTATCCCAAACCCCACTAAGGTCCCCCTGCACTCTGCAATCCCTCATAAATCACAGCCATGCTGTGAGGCTGTGTTTACATCTGTAGTGTCAGTCTCAGCTGCTCCCCTGCCTCCTGCATAGCTCCGGTCCCTGCCCCCATCCCTTTCCTCCAATCAGCAGGGAGGGAAGGGATGCAGGCGGGGACTGGAGTTCTGCAGGAGGCGGGGAGAGCAGCAGACTGACACTATAGAGATAAACACAGCCAGCTCTGACAAGATGTTTGTCAGCAGCGTGGCTGTGATTTATGAGGGATTGCAGAGTGCAGGGGGACCTTAGGGGGGTTTGGGATAGCAACAGAGGCTGGGCTGTATAGGCAGATCCAGCCTCTGTATGCAGATAATATTCTTCAAACCCACCTCGGGTTCTCTTTAAGTTTGCTTTGTACTAATTCAATTGTGAGCTTCTCTGTGGGACAGCTAGGGAGTGGGGCGTGATTTAATCAATGTGCTCTGTAATGTACTCCAATGGCAGTATTCTATGAATGTGTTATTATAAAAATAGTGTGCAACTTGATAATTAATACTTTTGTACAAGGTCTTATTTTTTAGAACTTGTTTTTAAGAACAAGCTACATTTGAGATGATTACTTTACAGTGAATAAAATTGTTTAGACACGAATAGCATAGAGCCTGATTAATTACCATTAAAGATTGGCTCGGAAATCTTGAAATCGATTATGCATAGAGAAATGTAATTTTGATGAAAAATGCATAAAAATAAGCTTTTTGACAAAGTTATTTTTCATTTTAAAATATACAGTACGTCAGGATGGAGGATGTAAGTAGCCTAATTTCAAAACATATGCAACAGCTGCTTTCTGCCAAGGCAGAGCTGATTGGTTAATTGACATTTAAGGGACCCTAAGCCGGACCATAAATATGGCAAATTAACTCACTAACTAACTAGGGCTTCCTCCAGCCCCTCGTTGTCGGTTAGGTCCATCAGCATCCTCCGGGCTCCATCCATTCTGCCCCACCTCCGTTAGAGCGGCAACTTTGGGCAAAGTTGTGAGTCATTGCACATGCACATGCCCATCTTGCTTGTGCGCCCGTCACCATAAGTGTTCAGCGCATGCGCAGTTCTCTAAA
Organism: Hyperolius riggenbachi; assembly: GCF_040937935.1. Taxonomy (NCBI): domain Eukaryota; kingdom Metazoa; phylum Chordata; class Amphibia; order Anura; family Hyperoliidae; genus Hyperolius; species Hyperolius riggenbachi. The sequence goes on from NC_090648.1 coordinate 133,080,508, forward strand.
GAATGAATGATGCTCATGCAATTGGCGTGCAAGCGAGATGGTTATGCGGAGGGGCTACGCATGCGCAGTGGCTAGCAACTTTGGCTGAAGTCACTGCTCTAACGGAACCACCAGGGACAGAACCGAGGGAGCCCAAAGAAAGCCGACCTGGGGCTTTCTCCAGCCACCTCCGCACAGATTGCTCCCTTGCTGCGGTCTAAAGCCTCCTAGATCCTCCCATAGCAGCCCCCTTCTCACTAGTCTCAGGTTCCCTTTAAGCCAGTAAACACAATAATGTTGTATGTCATCAGCCTAATAAGATAACAAAAGCTGAGGCATAAAAGGGGAGCGAGGGATCTGCATCCAAAAGGGGACTATCCCTCTGAAAGGGGGACATCATTTGAGAACTTTGGCCTCTGCCTGAAGCACTGTAGAAACATTGTGCTTTACATGCACATAAAAACAAAGTAATCATGGTGAAAAACATGTTTGCAATTGATCTTGGCATTATTAAGAGCAAAATGTAAGTAGTATTTCCCGTTAAGGGACAAACTCCCTGTTTTTAACTCCTAATGGACCATGAAAGTTCATAGCTGGGTAAAAATATTTGTAGCATTTATTGAGAGTTGACTTTTACTTTAGGGCTCTTTCACACTAAGACGTTGCGTTTCATGCGACGTTAAGGTCGCATAACGTTCCCCTAATGCAACGCACGTTAATATTGAAGTTGGACGTTATATAGAGCCGCATTATGCGTCTCTTGATGCGTCCGTGATGTGTACTTTTTGACGCATACTATCAAAACGAAAACGGCGCATGCGGCAAATTTAAAAAAAAATAAAAAACAGTACTGAGCGTGTGCAAACATCCGAACGCAGCCAAATACGAGTATAACACAACGCATGCTGCACTTTCATCGAATGTGCAGCGTTATACTCCAACGCAACGTGGGCACTGTGAACAGCCCATTGATTTTTCATTGCTGTTAGTTGGGCTGTGTTACATGACCTGGATAAGACCCATAGGTTCCCCCTCCCCTGTAAACACCAGGCTGCGACAATTGTTTGGAATACCAAGGCCACAGCTTTTATTAACATTATTTGCTGGTTACATTCCCTACTTAAAAAAGTGTTAGTATACAATAATCAATTTCTTACTAAAACAACAACTATTTTCCCATAACCAGCTTTCCTTTTCTTCTTATCTCGTTGAAGAGTCCCCTGACAAGGCCGCCATCACCAAAGTAGCCGCAAGCCATGTTCCATCTCAGCTCTGCGGGGATAACTTTATTCCGTCCTTGTTGTACTTATGCCTCCAAGTCGGCCTTGCAAAGGACCCGCCATGCTGTGACGAAAGAGACCTCTCCCCTGCTACATTCTTAAGCCTGCCTGCTTCAGACGGGCGGGAGGGTGGGTGTTGCTCTGCTGGTTCCTTGAGGTGAAAAGGAAGTCCCTTTGTCTGATTTGTAATTATCAAAGGCTAGCAGATTCCTGCCCGCCTTCGTTTGACACCTTGACCTGAACTGACCAATCGGGATGCCTGGGGTCACCTTTCTCCCATCCAGGTCATGTGCTCCTGTCGCCTAGTCCAGCTCTGGAGCTCTCTTGACCTGGATAAGACCCATAGGTTCCCCCTCCCCTGTAAACACCAGGCTGCGACAATTGTTTGGAATACCAAGGCCACAGCTTTTATTAACATTATTTGCTGGTTACATTCCCTACTTAAAAAAGTGTTAGTATACAATAATCAATTTCTTACTAAAACAACAACTATTTTCCCATAACCAGCTTTCCTTTTCTTCTTATCTCGTTGAAGAGTCCCCTGACAAGGCCGCCATCACCAAAGTAGCCGCAAGCCATGTTCCATCTCAGCTCTGCGGGTAACTTTATTCCGTCCTTGTTGTACTTATGCCTCCAAGTCGGCCTTGCAAAGGACCCGCCACAGCATTCTGGGAGTTGACCCTCAACCCCGAATGCCCTGCCACACGCTGAGGGCGGCTTACCGGGCCTCCCTCAGCCCAAGTAGGAACACATCGTACCGATGCCACAATTTTTTAATCCACATAGTGCCATAGTAGTGGCAAGCAATGATTTGTATCAGTTCTGCGGGTAACCATCACCGCACATTTTCCAATAGCATGTTACCGCAAGCCATGATCCATCCTAGCTCTGCGGGTAAACATCTACACAAATTCTATATCGCATGCTGCCCTAGCAGCCGCGAGCCACGATCCATCCTAGTTCTCGGGCAACCATCACTACCATTTCTTAATAGCAGGTAACTTTTCCAAAACTAAAGTAACCACCTGGATCTTGTCCAGGGCCCATGCCGCTTCAATAGCTGCCTTCAGCCCCTCAGGAAGACGTTGCCCTGAATTTAGGGTCATGAGCTGTACCCATCTCGTTGATATTTTCCTATTCCCCCCAATAACTTGTTATGGCTTGTTTACCTGACCTCATGATGTGTTAACCTTGTGTGCTCGCATTTTGGGGGACCCACCCGGGACCATTACTGGCCAACACCACCAGTATTTTATACAGGAACCTTTGGGGGGGGCGCCCCCCCCATGTCATAATAACACGCTCCGTAGCTGGAATGTAATTACTGTATGCACACAATATAATGCTAACTATTTTCCCAAAAGCCTCGATCATTAGAATGGTAAAAGAACACGCTCTGGCCTTGACCTGTCCTAAGCTCTCCCCAAGGATTGTGCCATATGACTTGTATACCATGGGTGTCTGATACCACTTCTGCCTATTAACCAATGCTATGCGCACAGGGTCTGAATTGCTCTTCCATTGTCTTATCCATCAGATTTTGCCACAGGGCCTTATTTTGTAATTTACCACTCTTTTAAATGTTAACTTTCCGAATTGGTAGCATTTACTATGTACTTTCTTTGGTAGGGTTATTGTCCATGTGCTCCCTCGCAGTGCGTATGGAAAACATGAGCTAATAATGAGGTCTTCACTTACTATGCTTTATCAATAGTGAATTTCGGGTATTTAACCCCTGTTTTGCAATGTGGTCTTCATGATATCCAATAGAATTTTCTTTTAAAATTGTATTGGTTTTTCGGGTTAGATTTAATGTAGTTTCCAATGTGTACGAGCATATAATGCCACCTATGGGATATGTTTAACAGGCTGTAGGGGATTTTGTCGCTCCAATGTGCGCAAGCATATAGTGCAACCCATGGAATATGTTTTACAGACTATGGGGAATGTAGTAGCTCCAATGCGTAGAGGCATATCCTGCAGCCTACGGAATATGCTTATCAGACTATGGGGAGTGTTGTAGCTCCAATGCGTAGAGGCATATCATGCAGCCCACGGAATATGTTTAACAGACTATGGGGAGTGTTGTAGCTCCAATGCGTAGAGGCATATCCTGCAGCCTACGGAATATGCTAAACAGACTATGGGGAGTGTTGCAGCTCTAATGCGTAGAAGCATTTCATGCAGCCTACGGTCGGAATATGTTTAACAGACTCTGGGGAATGTTGCAGCTTCAATGCGCACAAGCATATATATACTGTACATATATATATATGTATTCTGCCCTGTTACAAAGGCATCGCTATGCCTGAAGTAAGACAAATCCATGTTGTGAATACCCTTTTTCTTACAGTTGTAGTGATTATTGTCTATGTCCTTTCCCTGCTGTGAGTTACAGGTGGGAAAAACAAGAGAGAATAATTAGGCCTCAGCCTAACTGTGCTTTATTTGCAAGAGAATCAGGCTTAATAACGCTGCTTGGCAATGTGGTCTCAATACTACCACGGAGAATACATTTTAACAATTCTAGAGTTTGTCGGGTTGGATTTGCTGCAAGCTGTAATATATGGAAGCCCAACATGTATCCAGTGTGATATGTCTAACCGACTCTGAGGTCATAATAACTACTTAGTTTAATATAGAATAACATACGCCTCGCATTGGGCACACACATAGCGGCCTATACAGATTATAAAGGGTACTTCATGCTAATTGTGCCAGTCCCTACAAGGAGCCATCTCATAGAATGCCTTATGCCTATTCGAATATTACGACTCGATCCCCTCGGAGGGAAACCTGAGTAGTTGACTAATAATCCTGTCCGCTGTAGGTATAACATCAGTGGTCACGCAATATCCTCCTCCTGCAGTGACTGGCCCTATATCTAGCAACTTATTGCACTATGTACTAGGTTGGCGCTCTATACATACAATACTTAATAATAATAATTAAATTAATATAGTGTCTGCAGCATTATGCTAAGCCCTTAAAATTGCCCCTAAAGGATGCCAATTTTAGTGACTTGCATAGTTTTAACTCCTTCCCACATTCTCTAACTGGTCCTGATGCCCCCTAGTGTTTTCTCTTGTACCATGGTCCATGGTGATAGGTCAGACTGACTATCAGCCTTTTTTCTTCCCTATCTCTGTTATTACAGACCAGGAATTCTAGCAGAAAGGGAGGGGGAGGGGGATGGAGGTGAAACCAAATTGCTGACCATATGCCTCCTCCCCCACCCTGTGCTTACAACTTTCTGAAAGCCCCTATGCATCTTATGTCTTAAAACTTGCTATAATTTCTTTATCATGTTATGTTTGTCACTGTAATGCTTCCAATTCAATCTTATGTATGAGTGCTTATTCGTCAATCAATGCTTTGTATATTCTGTCCCATGTTTGTTTCTTACTTAGGAGGCACAATAGAATGAAGCTCTGTGACCCGTATGCACAAGACAAATAACATGTATAATGTGCTTTTCTCCTGGTGGACTCCAAGCATTTCTAAGCCGCAGCCGTCAAGGGGCGCTCCCTAAAAATTAGCGGTGTTAGGCACTGATGCTGCGCAATATTGCTATTTGTTAAGCCAACATGTTACACCAAACCCCCCCTTCCCTTCTCATGCTGTCCTAAAGGTATATAAAGTTTGGTATATTTTATAATTGCCTCAAAGGGAAACTAAACTGAGCAGGACATGAAGCCCCCCCCCCCCCTCAAAAACCAGCTACCTGACCCTCCTGCCGATAATGTGTCACTAATACTTTCAGCCACAGTCCTTCCTCAGGCATGCAGATCAGGTGCTCCGTCTGAAGCCAGACTGGAATAGCAGCATGTCTGTCTCAGGTGTGCGATGCAGACATTACTGCAGCCCAAAAGATCGGCAGGACTGCCAAGCAACCAGCCCTGCCCGAAAGGAAACATCCAGATTTCGGCCTTTTATCTCTCACTGCCACCACCGTGTAATTCCCTTAACATTCAAAACATGGGAAGGACATACCAACACCATGCATCAGGGCCGATTCCCCGAAAATACTGGGTCTGCAGCCTCGTGCTAAAATGCATTTGCGTAGAAACAAATTGCAGCAACCCAGATACTATTTACCAACTTGCCTGGCGTATTTTGGGTAACTAAAGATCACTGGCTCCCACCCGATGCAGACGGGCCCGATCACGGGCTTCAATCCTGGACCCTCAGAGTAGCAGTCTGATGTTAAACTGACTGCGTTATCCGATGCTAGCGCTGCTTCAGTGGCGTAGCTAAGGAGCTGTGGGCCCCGATGCAAGTTTTACAATGGGGCCCCCCAGAGCTCTCAATACATAACAATTGATACAGCGCACCAAAACCTGCCAATGGCAACTACAGTGTCAGAGGTGCAAGAAGGGGATGGGGAACAGCTTGTTGATGATTATCCATATTCAAAGTATCTATAGAAGTGACTATTATGAGCACAGGATCAATAGAGAACTAATACTGTACTTGAGCGAGGGCCCCTCGGGGCCCCTCTGGCCCAAGGGCCCCGGTGCGGTCGCAACCTCTGCAACCCCTATTGCTACGCCCCTGCGCTCCTGACCTTTCTGTGAGATTCCCCGCTAATCCCTTCCTCCTGGGCCTTGTTCTGCATCCCTGCTAGCATTTCCCTCTTATTTAGTAGCAGATTCGCCTGCTCTAACCTAAGGAGCCAGCTGGGCAGATTTTGGAAAATATACCTGTTATTGTCTTCTGTGGTGATCTCCTCACCTGAGTCTGCCGCCATAGGCGCCTCTGATCCTGTTCCTGGTGACCCTCTACCCCGAGCATTTTGCTCCAGGGGGCGTCCGCTGTGATGCTCCAGAGTCTGGTGCAGCTGCGGTAGTAAAAAAGTGCCGCCACCCCTTCCACACATCCGAGAGCCTGCGGTCTCCCCTGTGCGGGGTGGCTGCTGTGAGGCCGGGCCTCCCACGGTTCCATTGTCTTCTGCCTTGCGTGTACAATTCCTCGTGACTTCTGCGTCTCCGAGCACTGACCCTAGGGGAACCTTGCCACGTCTCCATTCAACCCACTTTGAGTTCTTTTACATGTGCGTGTGCTCTTGCCAGCACGGCCCCGGTTGGAGCCTGCCTTAGCTGTTACTTCGCCTCCGCTGCTCCAGGAACATGTAGTTCCTCCCCTTTGGGTCCCTTGCTTATTCTTCCATCCGGCCTCTCCTTGCCTGCCTGCCTGTCCTGTCCCCCCCCCCCACCACCTCTCTCCCTCGGGTGCTTACCAGTGGGTATGCTGAATGGGCTAACCCCGGCTGCTGGGACCCCTGCATGTGTGGGTGGGGCGCAGGCTGTGGTGGGGGGTGTCGGGCGGGGGGGGGTCAATCTGGTGCTGGCTGCTTCTGGGCCTCGGCTAGCCTGACCCCCCCACTATGGAGACTGGATGTGGGAGGGCCCCTGGTGGGGCGGTGGTGGATAGCCCCCAATTTTCCTTCTATTATGTGTGCCCCGGGGCCTCAACTCCCCGCTGCTCAGCAACGCCCTGTAGCAGCGGCTGGGTTGCTGCAGCAGCTGGTCGTCGCTGGATTGGTGGCGATCAGCGGACCGGCGGCCATTTTCTTGAGGCCGCCGGGCGCCGCCATCTTGCCATGGGCATTTTGATGTTCGGCGGCCATTTTCTGGAGGCCGCCGGGCGCCATGCTTTTTGGGGCCTGTGCGCTGCCCGGGAGGGGGTGTAGCCGGGGCAGGGAGCCCAAAGATCGGCGGTTTTGAGCCGCGGAGGGAAGGGAGCTGTCGCTGCAAGCTGCTGGCCGGGGATGGAGGACCCTAATTGGGGGTGCCTGGAGCTGGACCCCGTCGGGCGGCCGGGGGGGGGGGGGGCGATCGCTCCCTTGTTGTGGAACTTGCCGGGCGCCCGGGCCTGCGGGGAAGTGGTAAGTGGAAGGGCTGGGGACTGGCCCAGCCTTTAGGTTCTTCGGCGGGCAGGGCCCTCATCCTCTCCAGCGGTGCTAAACAGGGTGGGGGAGGGCGGTTAAAAACTGTATACCCCAAGAGGAAGGATGGATGGATATTCGGCTGGAGGGGAAGGCTGCCAGGGCGGGTGGATGTTGTGCCAGGGGTAGAATCACTACCAGGCACGGGCTCCAGCGATGAGGCCTGGGACAAATGAATGGGCTTAGCTGGTAGGGCCTGCAGACAGGCCTGGCCCAGGGGGAGGATGGATGAGGGGAGGAAGGATAAAGGGGTCGCTTGGGGCTGGGAAGATTGGGGCTAAGGAAGCTGGAATAAGGGGAGAAGCTGACCTTAGTGGATTTTGAGAAGGATGCGTGCGTGTCTGCCTGTCCCAGGGCCTTTATCAGCTGCTGCTGCTGCTCTCCTGTGTAGGTGTTGCTCTGCTGGTTCCTTGAGGTGAAAAGGAAGTCCCTTTGTCTGATTTGTAATTATCAAAGGCTAGCAGATTCCTGCCCGCCTTCGTTTGACACCTTGACCTGAACTGACCAATCGGGATGCCTGGGGTCACCTTTCTCCCATCCAGGTCATGTGCTCCTGTCGCCTAGTCCAGCTCTGGAGCTCTCTGGCTGCTCTAACATGCACCTGTAACGTCCCACTGTGAAAGCAGCCTAAAAGTATGCAATCAGCATATTCAATGAATACTTTTATCTGTTAAATATATATCACATCTTAAGAATTTGGTCGGAAGTCCCTTTCTAGTTTTACAGACTTACACATCTACAGATTGCAGTCTTCTCATGGAGCTCTGTCTAAGCCCCACCCCCGTACACTCTAAACAACATAATGATGCAATTGCACCAACTACAGAGCCTGCTGTCAACTTTACAGCTTAACTGCTTCAGCTCACACATTTGAGTTTTTCAAACAAGATTTTCAGCTGCAGCCGTCTCATTTGACGCAGAGTGGATAACATTTGTGAAACTCTGCTTACTAAGCTATCAGATGATATATTTCGATTTGCGCTTCAAGATGGGCTTTCAATTCAGTATTACTGCTGTTGCCAGTGACATTTCAATCAGTGGTTTCCTTCTAAGCGCTAAATATAGCTATGAGCCTTTAGCTACCTCACTAAACAGGGACGGAAAGTGTTTCTCAAAATAGAAAGGCAGTTGGAAACTATCAAACCCCATAAGTGTTGGAAAATGCAAAGGTTTTTTTTTTTTTTTCTTGTGGCAAAAGTTTGACACTTAATGCATAAATCTCACATTAGAGTATGACAGCTTTTCCCACCTTCCCCTCTTTAGATTTGGTTGCCAGGCAACGGTTCCACGCCAGTGTGTGTGCGCCCGTCTTTTGCTCTTGGTCTGACAGGTTTTCACCATTCCTCCTGAGAAATAGAGTAGCAGACTGAATGTGGTTACTGATACCTCAGAGCGTAAAATAAGTTTTTGTTTGAGTTTCACTCCAAGCAGTGGCGTAACTATAATTCTCCGGGACCCCCAATGTTCACACCCCTTAACTTGCCTCCACTTTTTGCCCTTCACGGCCTTGGGGCCCATCTTACAAAGGCCGTAAATCAAGTGTGGCCATCATGATCTTCACACCCATAACAAGTGTAGCCACAAAAACACCTGATCTGAAATATTGTCCCCTGTATTGGAGGAAGGGAAACTTAGTAGTTGAGGTCCCCCAAAAGCCACAGCTGTGCCCCCCCCCCCCCCCCGGGACTTTTCCCCTCTAGTTACGCCCGACTCCAAGTCATGCATGCAATGGAGGCAGGGGCGTAGCAATAGCCATAGCAGCCAGAGCAGCTGCTATGGGTCCCTGGGGCAAAGGGGGCCCAGTGGGTACTTAAAGAAAACCTGTAACTAAAAAAAGTTCCCCTGGGGGGTACTCACCTCGGTTGGGGGAAGCCTTCAGATCCGATCGAGGCTTCCCCCGTCCTTCTGTGTCCCACGGCGGTCTCGATGTGCCCCTCCGAATAGTGAGAATGCAAATATTTATCTTCCCGCTCCAGCGCAGGTGCAGTATCGGCTCTCTGGGCAGAGATAGGTGGAAATAGCCAATCGCTGTCGGTCCGCTCTACTGCGCAGACATAAGTCTCCTGCGCCTGCGTAGTAGAGCGAACTCGACAGATATCGGCTATTTCTGCTTATTTCCGTGCTGAAAGCTGCAACAGCGCCCCCCCCCCCCCCCCCCCAGGGAAGGTAAATAAATAAGAGCTTGTCAGGCTTGTCGGGAGAGGATTCCGGGTCGCTTCGAGGGAGCCAGTGCTGGACTGCCTGCAGCTACAGGGGAGGGGGAAGCCTCATTGGGACCCTGCGGCTTCCCCCTCCCGACGTGAGTACCCCCCCAGGGGATGGGGTTTTTTTTGTTACAGAGCCTCTTTAAGGAAGTTAATGGTGAATACATTGTGTTTCTCACTCTCTGACTTTGTCTCTGTGCCCATGAACTGTGCAGTGTTCATTGCATGAGAATGTAAATTGCCCAATTAACCCATATCCATAGGGTAGGGGCAGGTGGCATTGCTTGCTTAAAGCGGACCTGAACTCAGAAGTCCTTTCTGCTCTAAAAGATATGCAACAGCATATCAACCTTTAAACAAAAACATTTCTTTGTTACAGCTGATACAAATCCTAAAATAAATCTTCACTGTTTCTACTTTATGATTCATGGAAGCAGACATATTGGTAACATCCAGTGCTTTTAAATGAGCTTATCTGCCATTGGCAGTCATGTGACACAGGAGAGAGATCTGATTACAACTTTTGATTAGTCACAGATGAGGGGGAATTAGACAGGCTAAACTCTCTAAATACATAAAGGGTGCATGTTTCTCTGTTTCCCTTCTGTCCTGTGCAAGAGTTCAGGTCCACTTCAAGAGCGCTTACATCTGAGCACTAAATGGAGGTGCATTTTGACATTCTACTATTCTGTCGGTAATTTTGACATTCTACTATGCCGGACTCCCAAGCAAAATTTGGCAGGCCACTCCCGAAGCCAGCATGCCTGTGTGGGTTAATGAAAAAAATGGTGCCTTTTGAGCTCTGCCCGCCCAAACCACCTTCTTTTCTGTCTTTGCAGTTTCTGACCCCCCCCCCCCCCCCCCTCCTTCCAACACACACACAGAATACTGGATCAGTGGGGCTTCATACTTTACCTTGTTCCAGCGACTGGACAGCTCCTACTCACTACTCTTCAGTGTCGCCACACAGTGCAGCATATCACCTTGCAGCTCCTCACACTGCATGTATGTCATATATGACAGGCATCAGGAGCCCCAGGGTAATAGGCTACACGGAGGCTACACAGAGTGTGAAGCTCTGCTGTTACTGCTCTGCATGCCAGCACTGGGACACTTTAGCCTCCCCCAGTGACAACAGGGGTTGCAGTGGCTATTATTATGACCTTGTCTCACACTAACACTACCCATCTTTGCCTAAAACTAACCACCCCACGTATTCCTAACTCTAAACCCACTAATTAACCAACCAAGCTAGATAATTAAAGAGTCAGGAGTTTGGGAACAATGTAACCAAACTCTGATGCACTACTTCCAACAAGTGGCTATACAGCTGCTCATTCCCCATAGAAGCAGCCAGGTAATTAAAAAGCCCAGAGATCAGCTATAGTGTAGCCAATCTCCAGAGCTTTACTCCTCCCAGTGAGTGGCTAAAAAGCCCTTGAAATAACACTCCCATCGTCCCTGCAGAGTCCTGCTACATAGCAGTGGAACTCCACTGCTGCTATTTTGCTTTGGTGCTACATTTTTTTCCTGGCAACCCAGGTGCCCAAATTTATGGCTGTGGTCAGTATTTGCTCCATTTATCATGGGCTCCGACACCCAAATTTGCCACTTTGTACTTTGGGAATCATCTTACCTAAATCCAGAGACACAGCTCCTCTAGATTTACATGCTTTGCTCAAAAATAGTAGTATCTCTGTCCATGTAGTACAAAAGTGGAGTATAACATATCCCACTTACTGTGGCTCTTCACGTTTGTCAAACGCATGTATATCACACATTGCAGCAGCAAATTTAGTGAGAAACCAAATAAAGCAATGCGACACATTATGTTAAGTTGAATAGTATTTGCTGCAGCAGGGTATAGTACAGGCATGGGCAAACTTGGTCCTCCAGCTGTTACGGAACTACAAGTCCCACAATGCATTTGCCTTTATGAGTCATGACTGTGGCTGTCAGACTCCTGCAATGCATTGTGGGACTTGTAGTTCCATAACAGCTGGAGTGCCAAGTTTACCCATGCCTGGTATAGTATTTGGCATGACTCTAATTACTATGGTAATTATGTAGTAACTGCACGTAGTGTGCAGCCCAGGATTTAGGTTGCGGTGCTGTCATCGAATCCCAATTATACAGCGCTCAGATATTATATATACTACAATCAATATGATCAATATAATTTGGATGTATTCAATTAACTACTTTGGCCTCCTGGACGTAGTAGCTACGCCCAGGAAGCCATGTGCGTGCACGCGCGCTCCCGGCCATGGTTCGTTAGCCTGGCAATCAGTGAATCGGGCTATGGTGCCCGATCACTGATTGCTCTCCCCCGCTGAAAAAGCGACAGCTTCTCTCGGAAGCTGTGCTTTTTCTGGCTGTAACGTCCCCCATACGTCGCTCTAAGCGTATGTTAAGCTTAGAGTAACGTCATGTAAACAAACTCATGGCCGCCATCTTGTGGCCAAAAAGTAAAACTACAAATACAAGGGAAAAAAATAAAACTCAAGACACATTTACATTATAAAACAATGGCTTACATCCCACCCTCCCAAAAATACCCAAATAAAATGTTTAATACAAAAAAAAACAAAAAAAAATTACAATAAAAAAAAAACATGTAAATATTTACCTAAGGGTCTAAACTTTTTAAATATCAATGTAAAGATGAAATATTTCTAAATTATTTTTATTTTAAACTTGTAAACAGTGATAGATGCAAAACGGAAAAAATGCACCTTTATTTCCAAATAAAATATTGTCGCCATACATTGTGATAGGGACATAATTTTAACGGTGTAATAACCGGGACATATGGGCAAATACTATACATGAGTTTTAATTATGGAGGCATGTATTATTTTAAAACTATAATGGCTGAAAACTAAGAAATAATGAATTTTTTCTGTTTTTTTCTTATTCTTCCTGTTAAAATGCATTTACAGTAAAGTGGCTCTTAGCAAAATGTACCCCCCAAAGAAAGCCTAATTGGTGGTGGAAAAAAACTAGATATAGATCAGTTCATTGTGATAAGTAGTGATAAAGTTATAGGCTAATGAATGGGAGGTGAAAATTGCTCGGATGCATAAAGTGAAGACGACTGAAGGCTGAAGTGGTTAATCAATATGATAAAAATTCAGTACAATCAATTTGATCTATATCACATATGCTGTCCTGCCCAAATACGCTTTATTCCAATCACAGTCCACAGTCTTATGGGTGCGCCTCTGTCACAAAAAGGCTTGAGTCAATCCTTCACTTTCAAATATTATCCTTACTCCAGAGCAGTGCTCCAACCATAAATTCTCTATATGTAGACTGTAACCACCACCAGGAACACCCTAAAGGATCCACACTCACCAGACTTGGTGGGCCAGTAATTATAGTGGCCTTAACACGCCTTTGGGGTACTTGCCAGGCTCCTCGCACCTTATGGCTATTGCCAAACGAACAGACTCTCTTGCCTCCTTTTTGGGTCACACATTTACCTCAATATAAACAAATACTCTCATTGCGCAGATATCTCTTAAAAACAGACGGTTTATTAAAAGGTTCCACTCACATCCTGGAATGACTCATTCAGGATCCCCTGAATGAGTCATTTGATGACGAAATCGATCTGGAGGAGCCACATGCGGAAGTGATACACGTGGGAGCGGTGGATGCGGTGGCGTGGAGACGAGCAGAAACCCAGTTTGACATCTGAACGGCGGTCAGCCCGGGAGGCCGCACGGGGTGGAGCCCGTTCCAATACTCCACAGGCTTACCAACTGCGTGGCACATGTGAGTGGAACCTTTTAATAAACCGTCTGTTTTTAAGAGATATCTGCGCAATGAGAGTATTTGTTTATATTGAGGTAAATGTGTGACCCAAGAAGGAGGCAAGAGAGTCTGTTCGTTTGACAATAGCCATAAGGTGCGGGGAGCCTGGCAAGTACCCCAAAGGTGTGTTAAGGCCACTATAATTACTGGCCCACCAAGTCTGGTGAGTGTGGATCCTTTAGGGTGCTGTCATCGAGCTTCATGATTCAGCCCCTATACTACTGACTATTGACTGATTAGTACTGTGTACAGTGCTTTGGACGATGTTTGCGCTATGCAGAGAAATATTAATAATAACTAGAGTGGTGGGCCGAAATTTCGCATATGCGAAATTTCTCAGCAAAATTTTTAATTTTGCATCGTAATGCAAAATGTCAAGGAAAATCGTAATTAATTTTGTATGTAATAGTAGTATTTAATAATTTTGCATACATTTTTGCGTAATTTCCACGAAATTTCGCATGATTTTGTGCCAAATTTAGTGCTTAATAGCAAAGCCCTCATACTTGCTATTGCTACCAAATTGCTACATACTGTATGTTAAGGAGAATATTGGGTATAAGTCAAAAAATAATTTTTCATAAAGACGATTTGATGAAAAATGCAAAGAAAATAGTTCTTTAAACTTATTTTTCAGTTTAACCACTTGCCGACCGCACACTCATACCGTGCGGCGGCAAAGTGGTAGCTGGAGAACCAGCGACGCAGATGTGCGTCGCCAGGTGCCTCCCTAATTAATCAGGAAAGGCCGCTCGCGCGAGCGGCTGTTTCCTGTTAGATCACGGAGCGGGTCTCCGTTCATAGCCTGTGAGCCGCTGATCGCGGCTCGCAGACTAAATGTAAACGTAGGAGACATTTGTCTCCTTTGTTTACATTGTACGGCGGTGCTGCGCAGCAGCGCCGTAAGGCAGATCGGCGATCCTCGGCCGCTGATTGGCACAGGCTGCACAGGACGGATAGCGTCCTGTGCAGCCCGGATCACCAGGGGGGACAGATAGGAGAGGGAGGGGGGGGGGGGGGAATTTCGCCGTGGAGGGGGGCTTTGAGGTGCCCCCCCTTCAAAAATGCCAGCCAGCAGCAGCGATCAGACCCCCCTGCACATCATCCCCATAGGGGGGAAAAAAGGGGGGCGATCTGATCGCTCTGCATGTAACCTGATCTGTGCTGGGGGCTGCAGAGCCCACCCAGCACAGATCATAAAAAACAGTGCTGGTCCTTAAGTAGGCGGGGGGGGGGGGGGTTAAAGGCTGGGTCCTCAAGTGGTTAAAAAACATTTTTTCTTTGCATTTTTAATATCGATTTTCTCAAAAACTACAAGGTATTTTTAAAAATGTATATTCTCCTTAACATACATAGCAATTTTGGTATCAATAGCATGTATGGGGGACTTTGCTATTCACTGCCAAAGTTTGCATGAAATTACGCAAAAATTATGCGAATTTTATGCGAAATTGCGAATGACTATACAAAATCAATAAAATGTACAAATCGTAATTACGTTTAAGCAAAATTTAGAAAATTTACGTAATTGTGAGTAACTTATTACGATCATCACTAACTAGAGGTTTATATGTATACATAAAACACACAGGCAAAGAGGAAGTTTGGGTGAGGGTTACTCATTTGCAAGTATAGACAAGACACAGAACATTTATATTGCGCTTTTCTCCTGGCGTCCTCAAAGTGCCAGAGCTGCAGCCACTAGGACGCTCTCTATAGGCTGTAGCAGTGTTAGGGAGTCTTGCCCATGGTCTCCTACTGAATAGGTGCTGACTTACTAAAAAGGCAGAGCTGAGATTAGAACCCTGGTCTCCTGTGTCAGAGGCAGGGCGATTAGCCAGTAAACTATCCAGAAGGAAGAAAGAAGAAAGAAGAAGAAAGAAGAAGAAGGAAGTAGGAAGGAGGAAGAAGGAAGAAAGAAGAAGGAAGAAGAAGGAAGTAGGAAGGAGGAAGAAGGAAGAAAGAAGAAGAAAGAAGGAGGAAGAAGTTAGAATAGAATAGAATAGAACAGAACAGGACAGGACAGACCAGAAGTGGAAGGCACTAATGTTGTATCATATAGCATCTTTCTTGAGAGCCTAGTTACTTCAGACTTTCCTATAAAAAAATGTTTGGAATAATTTCAGTTCATGGTAAAGTCATTCTTGTCTGCAACAGATTCTTATCCATTAACTGTAGTATTTTTTTGTTTATTCCACAACCTATGCCATATATTCATTGCCATTTTCACGGCTATTTTTGTTCCATCCGGCCTGTCTTGTTTTTTTTGCAGTCTTTTGTATTTTGTCCACTTTTCACTAAACTCAGCAATCTCCATCTGTTCCCTGCTATTCTCATTTATTTTTCCCACTCTACATCTCCCTTTCATTTTAGTGTTCCCAATCTCCTGTCTCCTATTAGCTATCAGTGCTCCACTTGAACATCCACTTCAGTCAGAGTACACACACGCCTCATGCCTGGGTGCCTGGATGTTAACAGCCGCTCCAAATCCCCATTTTTCTACAGAGAGCCCACGCAGTGGATGGAAAAAATAAAAAGAAAGATTAAAAAAAACAAAATTCATTGCAGATGTTAAATGAACAAAACAAATAAACTATCTGGTCTACTTTTCATTATTGCCCTTTTAGCCTGTTTGTTGTGAGCCTGTTTCCCCCCTGAGGTCTCCTCGAATGTTTAGCGAACTGGACAAAAAGCTCCACTAAGCAACATAGCTTGAACTGTTTTGTTTTGTGATGTTTGTGTTACATTGGCTCTTGGGTATAAGACTTTGTTGGGAGGGGAAGTACTTTGGAGTAAAGAAAGACTCAGGTGCACAAGAGGAAATAATTCGACATTTACCCAGATGCAGCAGAACGAACAATAAGACTTTTTTTTCCTCCCTTTTTCTAGACCCCAGAGACCCATCTGGTTTAAATCCTTTGTGTGGCAAAGCAGTTTCACTCTAAGATGAATGATTGTATCTTAATAGTGGAATCTTAGCACAACACACAAAGGATCCTTCTAAATATGTCAATTAATTTGGAACATGGGGGCGACACCTGCATTGCATTACTATTAAAAGCAAGATACAGAATAGTCTTTTTTTCCCGTTTTATGACAGTGAGCCATGACTTACTAGTGCATGATGTTTTCCTTTTCTTGTCTTTGTGATCTATGAGAGCTCAGACTAAAGTGACCCGATGGGATCTGTATAGAAAATAGAAAATAAATGCGCCTTTGTTCTTAACAATCAGATCCCACCTGACTTTTATTTGGATACAGCACAGTGGGGATCGCTAGTGGGCTGCCGGATGACTTGAACTATAAATGCACATCATATTACATCTCTGTCATTTATGCACACTGACCTTATGCGGAAAGGCTATACAATTCTCAAGGCAGCTTTGTTTGCCATTAACAAACTTTTTTTTTAAAGGAGTACTTTACAACCTTTACTTTATGACCCCAAACAGCAAAATGTAAACTGTGTACACATACATATATAGGGCTTGATTCACAAAGCGGTGCTAACTATTTAGCATCGGTGTACTAAACAGTTAGCACGTGAAGCGCCATTTGCGGACTTCTGTGCACGCAAAGTGCCGCGATTTGCGCGATCGCGGACTTTTGCGCGTGCAATTTGCCGCAAATCGCGGCAAATTGCGCGCGCAAAAGTCCGCGAACGGCACTTCACGTGCTAACTGTTTAGCACACCCATGCTAAATAGTTAGCACCGCTTTGTGAATCAAGCCCATAGTCCTAGAATAAAATGCAAATGAAGTTCTTCCTTTATAGCTGTCACATACAGGCATACAGTGAAAATGGAGTGGGGAAAAAATGGCGCACAGTGCCGCCGATAAATCTTTAAAAATGATATTTATAGTTTTAAGGATATGTAGTAACTTTAAAACGTTATTTATTGTTGGTCTGACCCTCGCCCCTCATCCTCATGTCCTGCTGTGTCCCCCGGTCTTCTGCCTCCCCCGCCCCCCTCGCATGTCCAATTTTGTCCCCCAGTGATTTAATGTAACCACGCCCCCCTCTGCCCCAGCCTGGAGTGTAATGCTACAACAGTCCTACCCAAGCAGATCTTACGAGCAGCTGGTGGATGTATGTGCACGCTGCCGCTGGAGACTTTCTGATCCAGCAATCACGCGGGGGGAGATACTCCAGAACCGCCAATCACCGCTACTCATTTCTCTGCTCCGTCTTCTAATCGGACCCAATGCTCCCGACTCCAAGACCATTGCGTCCAAGAGGCAGGAATTGTACATGTGGATTTCAGCTCCTCCTCATTTAACACTATAATACCATCACTGTTATTCAGCAAGCTCCCCCAATTAAGCATACCAGAACCCATCTGCACATGAATAACCAACTTCTTGGCTGACAGGAGTCAGAAGGTTAGGGTAGGGAAACGCATCTCAGGCTATTTGCCAGTCAGCACTGGAGCACCCCAGGGCTGTGTGCTTTCCCCACTGCTTTACTCCCTGTACACCAATGACTGCATCAACAATGGATCTGAAGTTTGCAGATGACACAGCAGTAGTTGGTCTCATACAAAATGGTGATGTCTGACAGACATTCTTCCTGGTGCAGCAGCAAAAACTCAGAACTTAACGTTCTTTAGACCATGGAGATGATGATAGACTTTAGAAGAACTCTGCCTCAGCCCCTCCCCCTAATTATAAATGGATCTGCAGTGACCCAAGTAGAGTCATTCAAATTCTTTGGGTCCACAATCTCCAATAACCTAAAATAAAATAACAACACTGCCCCATTATCAATAAAGTGCAGTAGAGGATGTACCACCTATGGCAGCTGAAAAAGTTTGGCCTACCACAGAAATGGATGGTGCAAATATATACTGCAATCTATTATGACATCATCTATGACCATCTGGTTTAGCTCATGCAAGAAAAGGTGAGACTGCAACGCATCATCTGATCAGCACAGAGCTAGTTTAAGGGGCCACATGGCCCTGGGCAAATCAATCACTGTCCATGCAGTCTTCAGTCAAGCTGTCTGCCTTATCTCTATTTGGCGTGTGCTATGTGTAAATACATCTTGGGCCATAGAGAAGAGGAAGACAGTATGGCTGAAGACTGCAGGAAAGGCAGTCTTCAGCCATGGATGGGTACAGATTGCCGGGACAGGTGAGCTTTAAATACAGCTACACGTTCAGGGAGCAGTGGTGAGAGACCACTTGGAAGGGTCTGGTGGCAGAGGGGCCCCTTCAGAGGCCGGACAGTTTGTGGCAATTGTGCCATTTGCCTGTATGGAAGTGCCTATTTATGTGAAATGCTGTCTATTTATGTGCCTCATGACTGCTGAATTTGTCTTGTTGGGGCCCTCAAGATTGCTGAATTTGTCTTGTTGGGGGCCTCATGATTTGTTGGGGGCCTCAAGATTGCTGAATTTGTCTTGTTGGGTGTCTCATGATTTGTTGGGGGCCTCATGATTGCTGAATTTGTCTTGTTGGGGGCCTCACGCTTGCTGACTTTGTCATGTTGGGGCCTCATGATTGCTGAATTTGTCATGTTGGGGCCTCATGATTGCTGAATTTGTCTTGTTGGGGGTCACATGATTGCTAACTGCGAGACTATGGGAAAAACTGAATCGTCATCATATGAGACAATAGCATTAAACCTACTTTTTTTAGCTTTTTAAAACAGAAAATAAAACTGGGAGTTTCTAAAAAAAAATGAATATATTTTTTCAGCAGTAGGATGGATGAAATTGTTTATCTTCACAGTTTTTCAACTTGGATTTTCCATAATGTTCATGTATGTGTTAAAACGTTTGTATAGTATTTAGTGTAAATTGCTGTTGCCACTTTGCGATAGATAAGTGACTTGTGGGTTGCAGTTTGGGGCTCCAAAAAGTTCGCCACCGCTGTCCTAATCTAATGTACGATTGGCCCCACCCATGGCCACTCCCACTCACTGCATGACCACGCCCATTTTTTGCCGCTACGCGCGCCGCATATACCCCCCACCTAGTGCCCCCAGGTTCCACCGATCTCCTAGGACCCTAGGAACGCCCCTGTTTTACTAGCATGCAGGTCTGTTTGTTCAAATCATCAAATCATCTCTATACTGTATTTCAAGTATTCCAGCAAAACAAAATGTTAGTAAGACATACCTAGTGTATTTCCTTCAGGTCACTGCAAACTGCATATTTCACTGTGGAAACTTCCTTCCGTTGTTCTCAGCTCAAATTGAGATGGGAGCGATTACTCCAAATGCCATAAAAACAGAGCCAACATTGCTACAAACGTGGAAGTGTTTTACCTGTGGAATGAATGCATCAATGTAGTAAAATAATTGAAGCTGCTTTATGCAGATTTATGAACCAATGACACAAAGAGAGGAGCATTCTGGGTATCCTTGACACCGTACTCTATACTGTTACCATGAATTCTTGTTACTATACTGTTACCATGAATTCATTGGGTTTTTTGTTTGCTTTTTGGTAGTGTTAAACACTTGTCCCATAAGGCCCCTCCCCTCCCCCCCCCCCCCCCAAAAAAAAAAAAAAAAACATTTTCCTAACCTACCATACATCCATCATTCTCAATCACCCACACTAACTAATTTCCAGCCCCTGTCGGGATTGTTACCAACCCCCACATCCAACGCCACTCACACTTCACTCAATTCACCCTCTATTACCATATGGTATAGCTACTGTAGCGAAACCCATTATCTTTGGATGGACCTGTTTATACAGTATACACACACAGATGGCAATGGCTGTTATCTCCCACAATGCAAAGAGATTTACACATAGGAAACAGTCCTAATGGCAAGGACATCACACTGTGTGTGTGTGTGTGTGTGGGGGGGGGGGGGGGTTCACCTCAGTACCAGCCAAATAGGCATCCCTGGT
Source organism: Hyperolius riggenbachi (assembly GCF_040937935.1). Taxonomy (NCBI): domain Eukaryota; kingdom Metazoa; phylum Chordata; class Amphibia; order Anura; family Hyperoliidae; genus Hyperolius; species Hyperolius riggenbachi. Next base: position 133,100,607 of record NC_090648.1, read on the forward strand.
AAACTATTAGAGAAAAAGGTGAAGATTTTTCATTGGAAGGGGGGTCTTCTTGACTACTAATTTGGATGCAGTTCAATTTTGCATTAAAATTCTTCTTTAAAGAGTACCTGAAATGTCAGCAAAGAAAGATTTGATATTTACCCAGGACTACCACCAGCCCCATAAGCACTGCTGAGTCTCTCACCGTCCACCTGAGTGCCTCCATTCTCTTGATATCGATCAGGATAATCTTGTTCAGTTGCATCAGTTAGGCTCTTCTGATCATGTGTGGCCCCTCCGTGCACGCGCAGAAGAGCCCAACTGGCACGGCTGAGCCAGTTACTGGGACCAATAGCTGGGAAAAGGGGGCACTCGGGAGGGCGGCGAGGGACTCAGTGGTGCTTATGAGACCAGAGGAAGCCCCTAATAAGTACCAAATCTTTCTTTACTGACGTCTCAGGTTTATTGGCATACAATTACAAAATTACTTGTGTAGCGCTCTTTGTTGTTCATATTTTTGAAGTGATTTTTGTATTGAAGTGAAGTAACCTTTGAAAGATGGTGGAAACCAGTTTGCTAACCTACAATACCATATCAAACACATTTGGGGCCACTTATCCCACAGGCTTAGAGCGATTAATAATGCCTTAGGGCTCGTTTCCACTAGGGCGAATCCGCATGCGGGCACTGCATGCGGATTCGCATAGCTAATGTTAGTGGATGGGGCTGTTTCCACCTGTGCGGCGTGCGGGAGCGATTTGGCAGCGGGCCAAATCTGCACGGCGGGACCCACAGTTTTCGCCTGCGTCGGGAATCCGTGCGAATCGCCGCTAATGTATTTAATAGTAAAAACGCATGCGTTTGGTACATGCGTTTTTACCCGCGATTTCGCGTGCGATTTCGCACCCTTCCCAATGTTATTTTGTCCTGGCAGTGTCATGGTTAATTTCGCATGGCACCCTGCCATGCGAAATCGCACGCGAAATCGCGGGTAAAACGCATGCGGAAACGCACCCGCATGCGTTTTTACAAGCGTCGGAATGCCGGCGAAATCGCGTCGCACTAGTGGAAACGGGCCCTTATGATTTTGACTGAATGCTTATTAAAAAGGTGAAAACATCCACCCACCCTACATGCCATAAATAATGAACATGTATTAAAATCATTTGATACGGATGAAAGTTTTCCAACAAAGCGTGTGACATTGCAAATTCAGAATTGCAGCCTTTGCTTGAGAGTGGACTGACAATGCCCCTCGTGATTGCTTTTGAACACAATTTATCTGCCTTGGTTATACATCAAACATCAGTTTACACAGAGGGTAACATAGCAATTTTGACTGAAATAAGTGTCTGTTGAGCACAGGTTCCCTCCGGCTCCTGCACCATCTTATTATTGTTAAAATGAGCCTCAATAAGGAGTGAAACAAAAGCTGGAGCCTGTCTGTAAACAGTGGCCATCAGAATTAATCTACATTAACAGGTTGTTGTGCCAAGTAGCTAGTGGTTCTGACACCGAACGCTGATGGAGATTGGAGAACATTGATATGACCTTCAATATCCCCGAGCCACTCACACATTTCTCTTTGTAGATAAAGTCAAATAGTATAACTGCTCGGAATAGTAATATTATTAGCAAACCAGACAGCAAACAGATCTAAAAACTTTGTTGTAGTAGTATTTACTATTCAGTAGTCAAAATTGTCAAGCCGGTGGCTAAGAGTCTGACACATCTTGGCATACAAATGATTAACCTCTTCTGTACTAGGCTCAAGTTTGCCAAAATATGCTTTCACCACATTTCTGCTATTTCAGCTTTCATTGGACAGACTTATTGAACTGTTATTAAAGAATGTGGCATAGCACACAAAGATACTCATTTACTAACACTGTGGTTTGTAGCATAAACCTGCAAAATGAAAAAATATCTATGACAAATGAACTAACTTAATTTAACCACTTCCCTGCCACAGATATCCCAGCAATTGTCACATATCACATTCATGCGCCGATAATGTTATCACACCAAAATTATCTATATATTATTTTTTTGTCACAAATCAGATTTTCTTTGGGTTGTACTTTTTGCTAAGAATTATTTTATTTTATATGCATTTTAAAGGGAATAATAAGAACGAATTGAAAAAAAAAATATTACTTATTTTTTAGCCATTACATTTTTAAAATAAAATGTGCTACTGTAGATACAACCCACACATTTTATTTGCCCATTTGTTCCAGTTATTACATTTAAATTATGTCCCTAGTACAATGTATGGTTACAATATTCTATTTGGAATTAAAGATGTATTTTTTCCATTTTGTATTTTTTTTTATACTATATTAATAATTGCATGCCCTTATTTGCAAAAATAACAGTAATACATCCTCATGACACACATATAAAAAAGCTGAGTAACTAAGGTAACTATTTATTTATTTGTAATGCTGTCATTTTTTTTTTCTTTTACTGCTTTATTTTGGTAACTATAGGGGAGGGGGTAGAAGGCACACTTAATCTTGTGTACTGTTAACAGTACACAGGACGTTATGGGTATATGTGTGTGTTTACTTTCACTTTGTGAAAAACCACCGGCAATTCTCTTATGCCAGTGACCATTCATTACAGGCACTTTGATTGGCTTTGGGAATACATGTTCCCATTCACTGATCACTGACTGGCAGTATGGCAACAGGAATGCATGCAGTGGCAGAAACGTGGAAGTACGTATACATAAACCCCTGATCCTTAAAGTGGAATGATACCCAGCATTTTTTCTTTGCTCAAAAATATTATTTACAGCATATACTATACTAACACAATTTTTTTTTAGTAAAACATCATTCAAAGGGTTAAATTACAGGACTGACTTTTTCTCCTGCAGGGGCAGCCTCATCCCAACTGGTGATAATCTTATCTTGTGTTTACATTCTTCACTTGATACAATTAAGTAAACATTCTCTGACTGTGCAGAAACTTCTGCTAATAAGTCGCGAACTGAAACACTGCTCAGAAATCATTACTGGCTGCATTTACAATAGAAATACAACAGTTATGAATAAAATGCACCAGCAGCTTTCAAAGTAAATAAACTGAACTGTGGGAACTTATCATTTCTAAATGAATAATAATACTTGTGCACAAAAGCAAATATGATAGTTGTATGGGTTATAAAAAGTGGGAAAACACATTTTTATTGAATATTTTGTCAGAGTTTAAAACCGCTTTAAGTGTACATATGTACCAGAGAAATGGAACTGGATAAAGTAAATCTGAGACAAAGGTTAAAGTTGGCTTTGATTTACCTGGGGCTTCTCTCAGCCCCACATAGTCTGTTTGGTCCCTCAGTGTCCTCCCAGTCCCCTGCGCTTTTTCACTGTCAGCCCCATTAACCTTTGCATTCTGCACTTGTGCAGTAAGTTAAGACTTGTAACTCTACAAACATAGAACGCTCCCGTATACTAGCTATTGCCAGCGACTTATTTAACTGCAGTACTGCAAGATCATCTCTCTGTTCAAGTTTCAGCTATTTCTACTCTGCTTTGTCATTTAAAGAACACTTACCCTTTAACCTCCTGAGCGGTCTGGACGAGCTCAGCTCGTCCATCACCGCCGGAGGCTGCCGCTCAGGCCCTGCTGGGCCGATTTTTATCAAATAAAGTGCAGCACACGCAGCCGGCACTTTGCCAGCCGCGTGTGCTGCCTGATCGCCGCCGCTCTGCGGCGATTCGCCGCGAGCAGCGGCGAAAGAGGGCCCCCCTAGCCGCCTGAGCCCTGCACAGCCGGAACAAAAAGTTCCGGCCAGCGCTAAGGGCTGGATCGGAGGCGGCTGACGTCAGGACGTCGGCTGACGTCGATGACGTCACTCCGCTCGTCGCTATGGCGACGATATAAGCAAAACAAGGAAGGCCGCTCATTGCGGCCTTCCTTGTTTATTCTGGGCGCCGGAGGCGATCGGAAGATCGCCTCCGGAGCGCCCTCTAGTGGGCTTTCATGCAGCCAACTTTCAGTTGGCTGCATGAAATAGTTTTTTTTTTATTTAAAAAAAACCCTCCCGCAGCCACCCTGGCGATTTAATCAGAACGCCAGGGTGGTTAAGAGAAAATTATTCGGTATCATGAGTTTTGGGCCAGTTTTCCATTTTGCCCTTTCTTCTCATCTGAAGTGAGTTTGTCATGCTAACACCTTCCCCAGAGCGCAGCCATTTTCTCCATCATTCATTCATAGCGTGAGTTGTGCTTTCTGCAGATAAAGCATTCCCCTAACAATAAGGACAAACCTCCTCATTCCCCAGTCTCCTACCTTCTTCCCTCCGCCGCCACTATTTGTCTTACAAATTCAAAAGTATTTACGTATTCAATATGTTAGCTGACTCCCAAACAAAAATAGAATGAAGAAAAGCTAGGCCATCCATCTTGCCAGGGAGAAGAATGTATTCAGGCATGCCTTCCATCCCTGCAATAGGGTAGAGAGAGTTTTTTCTCCTAGCCATAGCTAAACACTAGTGTTGGGCGAACAGTGTTCGCCACTGTTCGGGTTCTGCAGAACATCACCCTGTTCGGGTGATGTTCGAGTTCGGCCGAACACCTGACGGTGCTCGGCCAAACCGTTCGGCCATATGGCCGAACTAAGAGCGCATGGCCGAACGTTCCCCGAACGTTCGGCTAGCGCTGTGATTGGCCGAACGGGTCACGTGGTTCGGACCCGAACGCGCTCTGATTGGCCGAACGGTCACGTGGTTCGGGTAAATAAATACCCGAACCACGTCATATCTCCGCCATTTGTCTGTGGGTTTAGCTTTGGGTAGGCAGGCAGGGTAGTTCGCGCTCCAGCCACGCTAGCCAGGGTCCCCCCTGTCATTGTGTCACTGCTGGGAACAGTAGTACACCGCTTGCTCAGCCACACTATATAGCATTCTGTTTACTGCCACTCTGTGTACCTCGCTCAGCCACACTATATAGCATTCTGTTTACTGCCACTCTGTGTCTGCTGGGAATAGTAGTACACCGCTTGCTCAGCCACACTATATAGCATTCTGTTTACTGCCACTCTGTGTACCTCGCTCAGCCACACTATATAGCATTCTGTTTACTGCCACTCTGTGTCTGCTGGGAATAGTGGTACACCGCTCGCTCAGCCACACTATATAGCATTCTGTTCACTGTTCTGTGTCTGCTTGGAATAGTGGTACACCGCTCGCTCAGCCACACTATATAGCATTCTGTTTACTGTTCTGTGTCTGCTGGGAATAGTGGTACACCGCTCGCTCAGCCACACTATATAGCATTCTGTTTACTGTTCTGTGTCTGCTGGGAATAGTGGTACACCGCTCGCTCAGCCACACTATATAGCATTCTGTGCACTGTTCTGTGTCTGCTGGGAATAGTGGTACACCGCTCGCTCAGCCACACTATATAGCATTCTGTTCACTGTTCTGTGTCTGCTGGGAATAGTGGTACACCGCTCGCTCAGCCACACTATATAGCATTCTGTTTACTGTTCTGTGTCTGCTGGGAATAGTGGTACACCGCTCGCTCATCCACACTATATAGCATTCTGTTCACTGTTCTGTGTCTGCTGGGAATAGTGGTACACCGCCCGCTCAGCCACACTATATAGCATTCTGTTCACTGTTCTGTGTCTGCTGGGAATAGTGGTACACCGCTCGCTCAGCCACACTATATAGCATTCTGTTCACTGTTCTGTGTCTGCTGGGAACAGTAGTACACCGCTCGCTCAGCCAGAGTATATAGCATTGTGTTTACTGCCACTCTGTGTACACCGCTCAGCCAGACTATATACCATTGTTTACTGACACTCTGTGTACACCGCTCAGCCAGACTATATACCATTGTTTACTGACACTCTGTGTACACCGCTCAGCCAGACTATATACCATTGTTTACTGCCACTCTGATTCTGCTGGGAACAGTAGTACACCGCTCGCTCAGCCAGACTATATAGCATTGTGTTTACTGCCACTCTGTGTACACCGCTCAGCCAGACTATATACCATTGTTTACTGACACTCTGTGTACACCGCTCAGCCAGACTATATACCATTGTTTACTGAAACTCTGTGTACACCGCTCAGCCAGACTATATACCATTGTTTACTGCCACTCTGATTCTGCTGGGAACAGTAGTACACCGCTCGCTCAGCCAGACTATATACCATTGTTTACTGACACTATATAGCAGACTATATAGCATTGTGTGTACACCGCTCAGCCAGACTATATACCATTGTTTACTGACACTCTGTGTACACCGCTCAGCCAGACTATATACCATTGTTTACTGCCACTCTGATTCTGCTGGGAACAGTAGTACACCGCTCGCTCAGCCAGACTATATACCATTGTTTACTGACACTCTGTGTACACCGCTCAGCCAGACTATATACCATTGTTTACTGCCACTCTGATTCTGCTGGGAACAGTAGTACACCGCTCGCTCAGCCAGACTATATAGCATTGTGTTTACTGCCACTCTGTGTACACCGCTCAGCCACACTATATAGCATTGCGTACTCTGCCAGTCAGTGTGTATATTGCTGGGATCAGTAATACTCCACTCACCGTCAACCACTATATGAGCTCAACATGAGTTCCCCAGAGACCTCCGCTGTGAGCAGCACTCCCAACAACAGCAACAGCCAACGCCCCACGCAAGCTATAACATCCACCCCAGCAGCCAGTGGTCAGCAGCAGCCCTCCCCGGAGGAGAACGTTGTGTCCATCAGTCCGTCGCCAGAGCGATTAATGAGGGCTGCCATTGAGGAGATGATGGGGCCTGATGTGGAGGAGGAGGTCTGGCTCAGGCCAGCATCCCAAGTTAATGTTGAGGACGATGAGGGGTCTGTGTCTGGGGATGTTGGGGTGGCAGAGGTGGTGGGTGGGTCAGACTCAGGAGAAGAGTTGTATGATGAGGATGATGATCGGGACCATCTGTATGTGCCTCAGAGTCCGACCCCGGAAAACATGTTGTATCGTGTGTTTAGGTACTAAAATCTGCGTTCCCTCCCAGTAGTGTTGGGCGAACAGTGTTTGCCACTGTTCGGGTTCTGCAGAACATCACCCTGTTCGGGGTGACTATATAGCAGACTATATAGCATTGTGTTTAATGCCACTCTGTGTACACGGCTCAGCCACACTATATAGCATTGTGTTTACTTCCACTCTGTGTCTGCTGGGAACAGTAGTACACCGCTCACCCGCCACTGTATAGCATTGTGCTCTGTGTCACTGCTGACAATAGTGGTACACCGCTCACCCACCACTGTATAGCATTTCTGTACTGCCACTGTACTGCTGCCAGTCAGCGTGTACTTTAAGGATAAGTGAAATGAGGAAGAAATCCGGTGAAAGAGGGAGGGGCAAGGGAAGAGGTGTTTCCCCTGACGGTTCACGTACAGGCCACAGGGGAGCACCCAAGAAAACCCACTCAATACTGCCCATGTTGTCCAGGACAACAACCCTCACAGATCCAAAAGAACAGGACCAGATAATTACTTGGATGACCTCTCAAGCGTCCAGCAGTGGGTTAAGCAGCACCAGCACATCACGCACGAGGTCCGAGTCCTCAGCCAGTTAAAGTCTGGGCTTTCTTTGAAGACTGCACTGAGGATGTTACCATGGCGATTTGCAAGGTGTGCAAGACCCGCCTGAGCAGGGGGAAAAGTATTAACAACCTCTCCACCACCAGCATGAGCCGCCACATTCTATCCAAACATCCCACTCTGTGGGCAAACGCGGCAGGACAGGGTACCACCAGCAACACTGCCTCCCTTGGGTTCACCAGACTCACCACCAGACCCGCCTCAGCAGCAGCAGTAGCCCAGCCATTGCGTGGTTCACAACATTCACAAACATCAGACGATGCTGACACTGTCACTTTCCGGACTAGTGCTCTTGAGGTCTCCCAGTGTTCATCAAACACAACAACCAACAGCCCTTCGGTGTGCAGCGCTACGGTTGAGTTGTCTGTCTCTGAGATGTTTGAGCACAAGAGGAAATTGCCAGCAAATGACCCCCGGGCCGTGGCAGTAACAGCCAGCCAGCATAGCCAAGCTTCTGGCCTGCGAAATGCTGCCATATCGAGTGGTGGAGACAAACAGCTTCAAGGGCATGATGTCAGTGGCCATCCCACGTTACGTTGTTCCCAGCCGCTACCACTTTGCGCGCTCTGCAGTGCCTGAGTTGCATGAGCACGTGGTCAGCTAAATAACCCGAAGCTTGAAGAATGCCGTTGCCTGCAAGGTTCACCTCACCACTGACACCTGGACGAGTGCGTTCGGCCAGGGTCGATACATCTCCCTTACCGCGCACTGGGTGAACCTTGTGGAGCCTGGCAGCGATTCCTCACCTGCTACGGTGCGGGTGTTGCCCACGCCGCAAACAGCTGGATAACAACAGCAGCACCTACCTCTCTGACTCCTTCTCCTCCAACGCATCTCAAAGCTGTACCTCATCCGGAAATGCTAACCCAGCACCAGCAGCAGTAGGATCGTGGAAGCAGTGCAGCACAGCTGTTGGCATGCGTCAGCAAGCGTTGCTGAAGCTGATCTGCCTTGGGGATAAGCAGCACACAGGGGAGGAAATTTGGAGGGGAATAAAGGAACAGACGGATTTGTGGCTGGCACCGCTGGACCTGAAACCGGGCATGAAGCTAGACACCTGGCACGAACTGGCAATGTACGCAATAGAGGTGCTGGCTTGCCCGGCAGCCAGCGTTATGTCGGAACGCTGTTTCAGTGCTGCCGGAGGCATCATCACAGATCGGCGTATCCGCCTCTCCACAGAAAATGCAGACCGTCTGACTCAAATTAAAATGAATCAATCCTGGATTGGAAACGACTACGCAACACTCCTGGACCCCAACCAAGTAACATGACCGATGAACATCTGGGATGGTTTAGCGTTTCCGGTCCCTGTTTATTGAACCTCTCATCTGTATTACATTTATGACTGCATGGCGGCAAAAAGCATTGCTGCTATATCCGCACGCTTTTTGTCCTCATGCAAGGCCTGGGTTGTTGTGTCTCACAAAGCGTGGCCTTCTCCTCCTGCGCCTCCTCCTGTTCCATCACGTGTGCTGCTGCTGCTGCTGCTGCTGCTGCTGCTGGGTTACCGTTGCCGGTCCCTGTTTATGGAACCTCTTATCTTTATTACATTTATGACTACATGGCGGTACAAAGCATGCTATCCGCACGCTTTTTGTCCTCATGCAAGGCCTGGGTTGTTGTGTCTCACAAAGCGTGGCCTTCTCCTCCTGCGCCTCCTCCTGTTCCATCACGTGTGCTGCTGCTGCTGCTGCTGCTGCTGGGTTACCGTTGCCGGTCCCTGTTTATGGAACCTCTTATCTTTATTACATTTATGACTACATGGCGGTACAAAGCATGCTATCCGCACGCTTTTTGTCCTCATGCAAGGCCTGGGTTGTTGTGTCTCACAAAGCGTGGCCTTCTCCTCCTGCGCCTCCTCCTGTTCCATCACGTGTGCTGCTGCTGCTGCTGCTGCTGGGTTAGCGTTGCCGCGTGGTCCCTGTTTATTGAACCTCTTATCTTTATTACATTTATGACTACATGGCGGTACAAAGCATGCTATCCGCACGCTTTTTGTCCTCATGCAAGGCCTGGGTTGTTGTGTCTCACAAAGCGTGGCCTTCTCCTCCTGCGCCTCCTCCTGTTCCATCACGTGTGCTGCTGCTGGGTTAGCGTTGCCGCGTGGTCCCTGTTTATTGAACCACTTATCTTTATTACATTTATGACTGCATGGTGGTACAAAGCATGCTATCCGCACGCTTCTTGTCCTCATGCAAGGCCTGGGTTGTTGTGTCTCAAAGCGTGGCCTTCTCCTCCTGCGCCACCCTCCTCCTGTTCCATCACGTGTGCTGCTGCTGGGTTAGCATTACCGGTCCCTTTTCCTGGAACCTCTTATATGTATTACATTTATGACTGCATGCCGACAAAAAGCATGTTACCTGTGCAAAGAAAACAGACATTTCCCGCATTTAAAAGACAGTTTTCCCTTTGAAACTTTAAAATCGATTTTCTCAAAAACTATAAGCTCTTTTTGCTAAATTTTTTTTTCCTCTTGTACCCACTCCCAAGGTGCACATACCCTGTAAATTTGGGGTATGTAGCATGTAAGGAGGCTTTACAAACCACAAAAGTTCGGGTCCCCATTGACTTCCATTATGTTCGGAGTTCGGGTCGAACACCCGAACATCGCGGCCATGTTCGGCCTGTTCGGCCCGAACCCGAACATCTAGATGTTCGCCCAACACTACTAAACACATAGCGCTTTCAGCAGATTATCATAATTGCACACCGATCCATGCAATAAAAATATACAGGCAGTTAAGAAGGAATTAATTAGCTAATTTTATTGTCCATTGAAGTAACACAGGCAGCCTGACAATGTTTAGCTAGCAGTGGGATTGTTAGGATTTAGCACAGTGACTTTCTGCTAAATTAACTCTTTTATGCTTGATTTTTTTTTTATATAATCTTTACAAAGAGTGAAGCAGTTGCTATGGAATGAAGAGGACAACCTAGGATGATTTTGCTCAGGTCCCTGGAAATTATTGACTGTATCCTGCGACCTTGGTCAACCTTGATTGTGTTCTAGTTAACCTGCATGTGAGGATGGTATTCAGGTCTTATCTATAGTAGTACAGCACACTGGGAATAATTAGTTCCTTTAGGTAAAAGCCTAGGACAACACAAGTCCCATAGTGGACTGAATGAAACATGGTCATCACCTGACATTTTGCCTTTCTACAATAACAACATGTTCCTGTCATTGATTGTAAAGCCCTACTGTAGGCTCTAATGTTTTCCGACTCCCATGGAAGCGATCAGTAGCAGATCTGTTTATAATGTCCTTGATTAGTTAAAAGGAAATCCCACTCTTGCTAATAAATAAGCAATTCCCTCAGTTCAGCTCTACATACTGCTAGGATTAATGGCACATGTTATGTCAAACTGCTTACCTCGTATAGATGAATTCAAGTGCTCAGCCACTCCACACTGATCATACAGATTTTAGACTGGGAGCTTTTTAAAAAAAAAAAAAAAAAAAAAAAAAAGCTGCCATTTTGTGCAGGTATGGCGGGTGAGCAACATTCTTTTCTGCTACATGCAGCTAACTACTCAAGAAGAGGGATGTGAAAATTCCTGGGCCATCTGTTCTGAAATAAGTACAACAGAGACTGTAAGTGCCAGACTACTAACAGGGCTGGTACCTTCTAAGGGGCAAGCTGGGAAATTACCCAGACACACACACACACTTAAAGAGAACCTGAACTGAAAATAAAAAGTCAAAATCACCATACACGGGTCATACTTGCCTCCTGTGTAGCCTACTTCCTCAGTCTCTTTCTCCTCTCCTGCGCACCATTTGTCACTGAGATCAATTAATTCTCCGTCCTCCATTTTAAAAATGGCCATTACCCCATACTAGCTTCCTGGTCAGCACACTGTTAAACTGTAATATCGCCTACTTGAGCCATAGGAAAACATGGACATTACCTTGCACATTCAGTTGTAACTGACGGCTGCTGATCTATAACAGACTGCAACTGGTATATTTTAGTTCTGACAAAATATTGTCAGAACTGGAAGGGATCACTGTAAGAAGAAAATGGGGAGCTTCTGAGAGGAATTGTGAGTGAGGAAGTGAGATAAGTATGTAATATTCATTTGCAGCAACGTCATGTGTTTATTTTCAATAATTTTACTCGCTTCATGTTCCCTTGAGTCACTATTGGTATATGCTGTGCAATCTAAGGGTGGTCCCCCGGGCCCCCATTCATTGCAAAGTGCATACAGTAGAGTATTCTCACCTGTCTGGCATCTACGCTCCTCTTTTTTCCGTCTCAAGCCCTTGGCATCTCTGTTCTTGTAACCTGCCAGCGTTTTGCATAAGTATGTGCATACCTGTGGGGGAAAGGCTGGGAAGGAGATGGAAGGGTGCCAAGAGAGAATGAGGGATGCACTGGGTTGAGCAGGTAAGAACCTTCTGCTGTGTTGCTTAGTTGCTGTGCAACAAATCAGGGCCTAGGGTACCACCATTAACGTGTGCTGCATAACTACAGTAACTCCAAGTGTATTATTGGGGAAGTGAGGCAAAGGACACCTTAATATTGTTATGGGGGATGGGACAAGACAACCAAAAATGTTATGGAGCCAAGCTAAATTCCACCTAATACTGCTGTTTAAGAGGATTGGAAGACAAAGGCTCCACTAATACTGTTACATGAGAGGAAAAAGGTCTCCTAATACTATCTGGGAGGTTAGGGTTAGGCATCAGGTGGGTGGTCAGTTAGGGCTAAGCATCTTCAGTGGAGGATCGGTTAGGGTTAGACATTAGTACCTGAATACATTTTTCTACAAAAAATAAGTAAATAACCCCTGAGGAAAAGTGAAAATTGCTTGTGGTCATATACAAGTATAAAATGTGTTCTACATTAATACAGTTCCTACAGAATTTGACCTAGGTTCTTGTACTTTTATGCTATCAACATTATTTGGATCCACCCGTAATATGTTATAACCACAGCCATTGACCCTGGGGCCCCTTCATTTATTCTGCACATGTGCGTCGGCACTAGTGTTTCCCACCATGGCTTTGTCTGCCAGACATGGCTTTGTCTGCCACTGGTGTTTAACAAGAGAAAATGTCAGAGTAGCTTTTTACATGCAAGAATTATTGGTTTAAAAATGATTGTACAGCCTGGCAGTACTCATGAGTCCTGTCATGCCTCAGGAGCAAAGCAAGGAAAAAGCAAACCATCTCAAACCATCTCAGAACCCAGACATTTTAATTGATTGCTTCCCAAGTCAAAAAGTCCATCCAGCATATTGCCTGCTTCCTAGCGATTCAACAAGTCAGTCAGCATCAGTGCTACAGTCTTCTGGATGCCAAGCTCTTTAGCAATTCTACTGTTCCATGAAGCTGGTACCAGTATAGGGTGTTACAAGCAGGTAGCCCCCCATATTTTTTTAAAGATGAGTATCTTCTAGAGCCCTTACCCATTTACCAGCTGCACACTACAAAAGCACTGTAAAGATCACTGAGGTTAAAGCAAGGAATTTGGGCACCACTCGGTCTGTTTGCCATAGTGACAGAGCAGGGACAAGGTCCTCCAGCACCCAAGGCTGAGACACCAAAGTGCGCCCCTCCATCCCTCCCACCCCAGCCCTCACACACTGATTGCTAATAGACTAAGAGGGCCACAGGGCCCCCAACCTTCCTAACACCTTAATATCTAGTTATCTGGCTTGCAGTCACTGCTATGTATCCCCTTTTCTTATTTCTTTCTGCTTTATACACAATTAGGAATGACAGCTGAATGAGTTGTGCGCCCCCTTCTACACTGCGACCTGAGGCTGGAGCCTCTCCAGCCTATGCCTCGGCCCGGCCCTGCATAGTGATAGTCAAGACTAGACAAATAACATATATATTGCACTTTTCTCCTGGCGGACTCAAAGCACGTGAGCCACTAGGACATGCTCAGTAGGCATTAGCAGTGTTAGGGAGTCTCGCCTAAGCACTCTTTACGGAATAGGTGCTGGCTTACTGAACAGGAAGAGCTGAGATTTGATGGCAGGAAACCTGTGTCAGAGGCAGAGCCTTTAGCCATTATGCTATCCAGCCCCACCACAGTGTAGTGTATAATCTGAGCACTGGAGTGTATCATTTAGGCCCTACGTAGCCTAACACAATATAGCGGTGAAGATAGCAGCAATGCACGTGGACCAACAGTGGACCAACAGTGGGAATGGAGCCAAAACTCCAGAGCCAAAAAGCCAAAACATACATTCCCTAATTTTAGAGTTAGGTGTGTTGTGGGGAATGAGTTTAAGTCATAGACCATGTTTGGAACCCATTTAACCTTTCATTCTATAGCAGTGGCATAACTACAATTCATGGGGCCCCCCAGAAAAACTTTAATGGGGCCCTCACTATGCTCACACCCCTTCCCTTGATGCCATTCATGGCCTTGGACCCATCTCACATGGATCATAAAACAAGTGTGGCCATTATGATCTTCACATCCATAACAAGTGTAGCTACAAAAACACCTGCTCTAAAGTATAGTCCCCTGTATCAGAGGAAGGGAAGGTTAGTAGTAAAGTGAGTACAGCTCTAGGCCCCCCTGTCATCACAAGTGCTGCTCCCCTCTAGTTATGTCCCTATTTCAGAGCCATTGTTCGCAGTGCATTTCAACTCAAAATCTATATCTGAGGGCCAGTGCACAACAAGATCGCGCTTCTAAGTGCTTTTAAAAATGTCAGCGCTTTTAAAAACATTTGGCGATGTGATTTTCTCCCAAATGCAAACGCGGGTCCTGCAGCTGCTGATTTCTGAGGCGATTCAGTCTCACTGCTAAGTATAGGAAAGTGGAAAATCGCTCTGAAAAGTGCTAGATCAGAGCAATTTTCCAAGCGTTTTTATTACAGAAGCTGTTCGTTTACAGCTCTACTGTAACAAAAAAAATAAAAAACTCTACACCAAAACGCTCCAGAAATGGCTAGGCATGATTAGAAAATCGCTAGGCACATGCCTAGAATCACCTAGAAAAATCACTTAAAATAGCGCTGAACATTTGCGACTCCGCTAGCGCTTTTTGGTGTACTCTAGCCCAGAGATATTTTTTTTTTTTGTAAGAGAAAAAATGGCACTGATTTCTACTTTGAAAATGGTGACTTTATAAAAAATTACACTTGAGCTAAATAACACTGTTATCTAGTACTAATTATTTCCATGCAAGCAAAACCTTGTTTCTGCGTACAGTGCTAGCAACAACTCAGCAGGCTATTGGGACAACAGCATAACACCCAAGTGTGTGTCAATATTCTGGTGCACATCTATCATCTAATTCCCCTTGAATTGCAGCTGAGCCTTGTGTACTTGACCAGAACATTTGGAGAACACAATGTAATTACAATATTTTTTCAATACCATTCCACTCCAAAAGCTGGAAGGATACTTGAAGGTATTGTAATCTGATATGGCAGTGTGGTCAATGCCTCAGGTTAGAGACTAAGGTCATGTCAATGAACAGCATCCCAATGAAGCTGGTTGCTGCCCATATAAAAGTCAGCATTGTCGTTAATACTTAGTAGGATCTGGCTATCCCTTATGCAGCATGTTCTGAAGATATCTATGGGCTGCTGCACACAGATCTGCCAGAGGCTGCATGTTGGTAAACAAGGTCCCGCATGGTTTCAATAACTATGACCTGGAAAGATTGCTCTGAAGGTATTAGGAGGACATATTCACTAAATAGTAAAATTGCTATGCACAGGCAATGCAAACATTTTTTACTGTTACGCCAGTTATGTAGCACAATTAGAGCATCTTGCATTACCTAGGCAACACATACAGCTAGTGTAATATGTATTATGCAGATAGTATAACATGGATTACCAGGGGAGTTGCTAGCCTCAAAGATCAGTGGCATGTGCCCCAAATCTATTCCCTCAGACAGAGTCAGCTGTGGTGCCTCAATGGCGGGCATGCTGGGAGCTGTGGTGCATCAATTGGGGGTATGCTTAGTGCTGTGGTGCTTCTATGTGGGCATGCTGGGTGCTGTGGTGCCATGCCGGGCACTGTGGTGCCTTTATGGGGGCATGCAGCTGTGGTTGTTCTATAGAGTTGTTCTATAGAGTCATGCTGGGAGTTGTGGTGCCTCAAGGGGGGCTATGGGAGCATGGGAGGGGGTCCACTAAAAGGTCATGGAAAGCTATGGGGGAACTGCCAGATGATGTGGCAGCAGGCCTACCCACGCAGCAGAAAGCCAGCACAGAAGCCAGGTGACTCTAACTCTGTTATGTTTAAGGGACAACCTATTCATGTGATATGCTGCATTTTTGTATTAATGGAGAGGGGCCTTCACCCAACATTTTGCTGGGCAGGCCTACTTAGACCGCTGTTAAGTTCATTTACATTTGGCTCCACCCATGACTACACCCACATTCTGGTGCGTGGCCACACCCATTTTCTGTCTGGAGGTCCCAAAACTGCCCCGGATCTCTTGGGATACTAGCAATGCCCCTGTTGATTACCACAGCAACATGTGGATTGCGTAGGTGACATGGGTTGCCATACATGCGCAATGTGCATTATGCAACTGGCTTAAAGAGAACCTGAACTGAAAATAAAACGTCAAAATAACCATAAACATGTCATGCTTACCACCTGTGTAGACTACTCCTCAATCTCTTTCTCCTCTCCCGCGTCCTGTTTGTCCACTGGGATCAATGGAATTCTCCATTCTCCATTTTAAAAATGGCCATTACCCCATAGCAGCTTCCTGGTAAAAGGAAACAAGTAGGTCTGCTTCAATGTCCCCAAAGTTTATTCAGGACTTATCCCATACAGGCGAACATGCACAATGCTGACATGTTTCGGACCCAGTGTGGTCCTTAATCATAGCAACATAACATAGCTGTAATACACAGTTTATATAAGGTCAAGCTGGGAGGAGACCGGTCAAACCCACCCCCCAAAATGAGGGAGGAGGGGAGGGACCAAACTATGCCATGTCCCATCTTGCCAGACTCCATAAAGACAATATCACAAAGATATACATATACAAAGAAACTGTGTGTACATAGAGCTAACTTTCAAAATATAAAATTGTAAAAATATAAATATAAAAACATCAAGTTGTAAGGAGTCTCAGAAGCAAAAGCTATATATAAATACCACAATTCTTTAGGACCAAGATAAACATGAACAAAGATTATCATAAATATGATACCCAAAGGGGTATGGAGTGGAGAGATGGAAAAAAGGGGGAGGGGGGAGGTTTAGGGGGAGAGGGGGGGGGGAGGGAAAAAGAGGGGAGGAAAGAAAAAAAGGGGGTTAATGTGTGATTAAGGCTAAGTCCCATCTGGCATTCAAACCTTCCGGGGCACTCGTGCCCATACGATAGATCCATAGGGCTTCCCTTCTTTTAATTAAAGCATGTAAGTCACCCCCTCTTCTGGGCAGCAAAACCCTCTCAATGCCCTGAAACGAAAAAGATGACATGTCACCCTCATGTGTACTACGGAAGTGTTTAGCAACGTTTGAAATGTTGGATGTAGACCAACCAGCCCCTAAATAGTGCTCAGCAACTTTTGCTCTAAGAGGTCTGGTAGTACATCCAACATATTGTTTAGAACACTGTGTACAGGTAACCAAATAGATGACATTTTTTGTATTAGAGTTGAAAAAGTGTTTGATGGGGAAACCCTGACCATTGACTGTAGATTGTATGACCCGGCCCTGTTTGTGTACCCTACAATAGTGACATGTGGACACTCCACACCTATAAGACCCATGGGTAGACAACCAAGTGGATGGTCGAGAATTTGAAACAAATAGGCTCGGAGAAAGCAAGCGTCCGAGAGTAGGTGCCCGTCGGCTGGCAAATCTGACGCCTCCTCTGAGGTAGGGCCGTAAGTCACCCCAGTGCTGGTCGTATTGGAAAAATCTACGCTTACGGATCATTACGCGTAATTTTACGCTATTACGCATTACGCAATTACGGTTACGGCGTAGGAAATTATCTACGGTACATCACTGTAATTACGCGTAAACTTACGCAATTACGCGTAAGGATACCGTAATGAAGGCGCTTACACTACAATGTTACGCGTAGTGCCGTAATACCCATTAATGCGTATTTTTTTACGCATGCGGACGATATGTACGCAATAGCCGTCAATGTGACAGTTATTGCGTACATATCATTCGTATGCGTCAAAACGTACGCTTATACTGAAGGGCGGGAGAAGATACTATTGGTTGCTTAGGATGTTGACTGATTGGCTACTCTTAGAAAATGGGAGATTTTACGTTAGTAATTACGCGTAAAATTACGCGTAAGTGTTCGTAAAATTACGCATGCCTAGCAATTACGGTAGACAGTGTAATTACGATACCACTTACGGTCTTACGCGTAAAGACCGTAAGTTACGCGTAACGCTTACGCGTAAATTTACATTGAATTACGATGCGTAATTACGCTCATGCGTAATTTTGGCCCAGCACTGAGTCACCCTCACCCTCCAAAATTGGGAGGTACTTCATAATAATCTGGACTATAGACTGATACTCAGTACTGTAAGTGGTGACAAAGACAGAACCATCCTCAGAGGACCGCCCAGGTACAGTAGACCTAATAAGATGGTCTCGAGGGATGGACCGAGCTCGTCGCTTGCCCCTCTCGAACAACCACCTGGGATAGCCCCTCTCTCCCAAACGTGAAGCCACCTTTTCAAACTCTAAAACCAGCGCAGTATTGTCCGAGCAAATCCGGCGGGCCCGGATAAATTCCCCCACTGGAATTGCACGGATCGTATGCCTGGGATGGCAACTGCTTGCCCTGAGTGTTGAATTGCCAGCACATGATTTCCTGAACGTTTTTGTTGTGATCACATGGGACTCCAAATCACCCGTCAATGTGACATCCAAATAATCAATGGACAGACGGTGCCAGGTGTAAGTAAACTGCAAATTGCAGCAGTTTTCATTAAGGTGATCCAAAAACACCTTGGCACCCTCTTCTCCCCCCTTCCACACAACCAAAAGGTCGTCAATATACCTCCCGTACCACGCAATACACTCCAGTTGACGGCCATCACCCCCAAAGATGTGGAACTCCTCCCACCATCCCATATAAAGATTTGCTAAGGATGGGGAAAATTTAGCTCCCATGGAGGCTCCACACCTCTGGAGGTAAAAAATGCCATCAAACATGAAGTAATTGCGGGCCAGGAGGTATTCGACAGCAGCGCACAGGAAAATCCGGGTGTCTGAAGAATCATCAGAGTATTTCTCTAGATGATATTGCAGGGCAGTCAGAGCCAAACGGTGTGGGATACAGGAATATAAGGCTTTAACAT
Organism: Hyperolius riggenbachi; assembly: GCF_040937935.1. Classification (NCBI taxonomy): domain Eukaryota; kingdom Metazoa; phylum Chordata; class Amphibia; order Anura; family Hyperoliidae; genus Hyperolius; species Hyperolius riggenbachi. The sequence continues at coordinate 133,119,493 of NC_090648.1, forward strand.
CAATGGCAAGCCAACTAAATTCCCTTTCCCATCTGACCGCCTCTAAACTGGATAACAGATGTTTGGTGTCCTTTAGATAGCCTGGCAATCTTTTCACAAGGGGCTGCAGCATAGAGTCCACCCAGTCACTAAGGCGCTCCCCCAAAGAACCAATGCCCGCAACTATAGGCCTGCCCTCTGGGGGCAGGCCTATAGTTGCGGACATTGGGAAACATGGAGATTACCTTGCACATTCAGTTGTAACTGAAAGCTGCTGATATATAACTGACAGCAACTGGTATATTTCAGTTCAGACAAAATCTTGTCAGAACTGAAAGGGATCACTGTAAGAAGAAAATGGTGAGCTTCTGAGAGGAGCTGACAGTGAGGTTAGTATGTAATATTCATTTGCAGCTATGTCATGTGTTTATTTTAAATAATTTTACGCACTTCTGCTTCTCTTTAGATAATGGCTAAGCTGCTTGTGAACTACCTGCACATAGCAATTTTACCACTTATTAGTGAACCAGTTCCACATACAGGGTGACACCAATCCTAGAACAGAAATGTAATCACAATATATACAAATGAACATCAGAAGAACATGGTTCACAACACAAAACCGAAATGTGTGTCTGGGCGGTGTGGGGGGGGGGGGGGGGGGAGTTCAGGCAGTTGACAGACTGGGAGAAAAACTGTCCTTATGCCTTGCTGTCCTGGTGGAGATGGATCGAAACCTTTGGCCTGATGGTAGCCAACTGAAGAAGCGGTGGCCAGGGTGTGAGGGATCGTTGGCAATCCTCACTGCTCTGGAGTTGTAAAGGAGGTCCAGATGTGGAAGGGGAATGATCCTCTCCGCTGATCTGATGACCCTCTGTAGTTTACATCTGTTGCTGGCAGGGGATGGAAGAACAGAGGGCAGATTCTGTTGTGGTTGAGTAGAAGCTCATCAGAAGCTCCTTGGCCATACAAAACTTCTTTAGTTGGCGGAGGAAGAATAGCCTCTCCTCTGGTTTTCTTCTGGGTGAGGGCGGTTTTTGCCTTCCAGCTCAGGTAGTTTGAGATTGTTGTGCTCAGGAGGCGGATGCAGAGAGCTCTTGCAACTTCTGTGCCATCAATGTAGATTGGAGGTGGGCTGGAGACATGCTTCCTAAAGTCAACAATCATCTTGACTGTTTTAGCGGTGTTGAGGACCAGCCTGTTCTCCCTGGCATATACTGTAAACCTGCTGGCGGTAGGCCAACCCATCATTGTTGGTAATGAGGCCAACTATTGTGGTGTCATCAGCAAATTTAATGACTTTTACAGAGTTGTCTATGGACATGCAGTCATTCGTATATAGAGAGACCAGGAATCAGGATCAGTGACAGGACACCCCTTGTGGGGCCCCTGTGTTTGTGGCCCTTGGTTGTGAGGAGATAGTGCCCAACTTCACAACCTGGGACCTGCTTGTGAGGAAGTCTGTGATCCACAGGCAAAGGGTAGGGTGGATCCCAAGTGCTCCAAGGTTTTCCTGAAGTATCTGGGGGCTGATAGTGTTAAATGCCAAGCTAAAGTCAAGTAGGAGGAGCCTGGCGTTTGAGTCCATCCTCTCCAGGTGTTCGCAGATGAGCTCCAGACAAATGTCTGACAGCGTCATCTGTGGACCTGTATGTTTTATATACGAACTGGTAGGTGTCCAGTAGGGGTAGAGTGGACCACTATCAAAAGATTTTTTTTTTTTATTTAAAATTTAAAATACATGAAAACAGATAAATAAAAGGTACATTTCTCTCAAAGTAAAATGTGCTATAAATTGCTTTTCTCCAATGTTGCAGTCACTTACAGTAGATGGCAGAAATGTGACAGAACTGACAGGTTTTGGACTAGCGCGTCTCCTCATGGGGAATTCACAGGGTTTACTTAATTTCCAAAAGCACTTAGTAAACGGGAGTTGCTCAGTGCAACTGCCAGAATAGTGTGCAAACAGGTGGAGGGAGCGGCCCGCATCTTTAAATAGACTCTTTCCAGGGAGTACTTTCGTAAAGAATAAATTAAATAATGAAAATCTCCCATGAAGAGATGGACTAGTCAAAAACCTGTCAGTTCTGTCAGATTTCTACGAACTAGTATAAGTGACAGCAACCAAGGAGAAAATACATGTATAGCTCATTTTACTCTGGAAAAAACATACTTCTTATTTGTTTGTGTTTACGTGTATTTTACTTTTTACAGTTTTTTGCGATAGTGGTCCTTTAAGGAGGGACAGATCCACCCTATCAAATATGAATATGCCTTATTCTGGAAAGATCCCTGTACAGACACACTGCTCAGCAGCCTGTTCTATTCTACATAGAGGGGAGGGGAGAGGATGAGTAAGAGGTGCCCCACCGATGCAGGTACAATGGAAGATCATTATTTAGGTATACACATTTTTGCCAGTTAAAGTCTAGTGCATTTATGTAGTGTTACTGACATGCACAGCTTCTAACTGACCCTTTTTTAGAGAGACTCTAAATTTGCAGTTTAGTTATTAGCAGTGTGAAGCCTTTAGGTCCAACATTTAAATAATTTGTTTACTTATTTTTTAAAACTGTGTTTTTCTGGTATGCTTCTGTGGATAGAGATCATTCTAGATATTCATCAATGCATAACACGTTTTTTTCTAAATTCTTCATGGATGTTTATGATGCATGTTATTTGCTTCTATGATATTGCATTTGAAGGAATCCCTCTTTTCCTTTATGCCTCCAACAATTGGGAGGAATGCTGAACCAAGACTCAACCCAATAAATAATGTGATGTGTGAGAAATGCATACTATTAGTCAATTACCCTAGAAATGAAATGACTACAGATGCAAATGTACCTTCTGGAGTCATGTTTCTAAGCTGTTCTGAATTTTGGCCTCACTTGTATTCAGCTAGCTTGGAGATGGTTTAACTTCCATGAACCACTCAAGGCAAAAATTATTTGGTTCAGTCTAAGACCCGGTTCACATCTGCCTTTTTTTTAGAATTTCAGGAACAATTCATGGATTATATTAGGTGGCAACCACACAGATTCTAAAGTTGCCCATACATCTGTGATCAGAGAGAGATCTGTTGGCTGCCCATATACTGCAGACTGATCAATTTCAGCATTAAATCTTTTGGGAATCTTGTGATGGTAACTATGTAAATTAACATATCACGGTAACAATACTTCACAGGACCGCCTACAGTTAAGGTTACGCACGTTGCTATGTAAGCATGCGCTGCTACGTAATACATAAGGCAGGCAAAGCGGGCGCTCCTTCACATTAAGCTGCACTGCTTAGCAGCACAGCTTGATGAATCAGGCCCATACAGTATATTCTAACTCATTTGGCACTGTGCATGCTTTCTGACCTCAAACATTCATGCATATGTGGACTGGACACCCAGCTTGAGAAAAAGAGATGAATACATCTTTCTTTCTCAAGAGTTGTGCTTGTGCCCCCATCTCCTTATACAAATCTTCACTTCATTCGGACCTGTACCAAGATTTAGACATTGTTCACACTATGCATGTTGCTGTCAGTTTTAAAGCAATAAACCGTTTTAAAGTTTGAAATTCACCTATGTAGATGGAAAGCTCTTGAACTCATAGAGCCTTCAAAGTCCTCTCGCTGTGGCCTCGGTCCACAACAGTCACCTGTAGAAATTCCCTGCCTGCCGGGATTTCTAAGAAGGCATTTGCATCCCATTCTCCGAGTCCTATGGAAGAAGGGGCAAATCCATATTGCAGGGATGCAAGTACTTCCAGGGCCTTCACACGGACTTCCTAAGGATCAGTTGGTGGAATATTTTCAATGGGGGGGCAAAGTTGGACTGAGAGCATGGAGAGAGGACTGGAGAGTCTCTATGGGATCAAGAGCTTGATTCATTAACCGGCGCTAAGCGTTAGGTGGTTTGCGCCCACACAGTTGAATTAATCCCGCTAACTGCGTGCGCAGCGCGCAGCGTGGATTATAGAGCGCATTGCTGGTCCTTAAAAGTCACACCCGATGCGACAAAAATGACGTATCAGGTGCCAGTTAAGCAGTGCTATGATGCGCCACTTCGGGGGCACCCGATGCGTCATTTTTGTCGCATCGAGTGCGACCTTTAAGGACCAGCGGGTGCAACATTATTGTCGCACCACGCACTATTGGCGCACCCGCGCTGTGCACGCAGTGCATGGGGCCGCGTGCAAAGTAGGTTTGCACACACTAGCGGCCAAAAAGGGCTTTTCACACTGGCGGTAACACTTAGCGCCGGTTAGTGAATCAAGCCCAAAGAGTCTTACCTCTACATAGGTGAGTATGTAACTTTTTTTCAGGGTCACTTCAGTATTGCTTTAACATGCACACAAAAATGCATTAGAACTGACAGACTATGTTAAGCAATGGATTCATTCACAACCACAGCTCAGCAGCACACACAAACGCGAATGATGTACATTGAAAATACATACAGTAACACATTGGAATGGTGTGAATGTAGCCCTACACAAGGAATAAGGATAATCAAGGCTGGGAGTTTTTTGTTACCATTTGGCTTGAGAAGAGTGAAGGTTCTCTATGTGTGTCGATTGCCTCTCAAGGATCTGATGTTTATATTTTTTTATAAAAGAGATAGTTGTGACCTTCTTTGATAAGTAAAATGAAGGTTGTGTTTTGTGAAGGTGGTGCTTGTCCCATATTCTGGAATTCTGCAACCTTTTGCACTTGATATCTGAACTTATTTTATGGTAGCCAGAAACATGACAATGTGACAAGGGCCTTGCTTTAACACTCATGGAAACTAACAAAGAGGCAAATTCCATTTTAAAGCTCTGCTGTGTTTTTTTATTGATGTTGGTTTTTGTTTTTTTGGTTTGTAACTTTTCTGTTGTTTCCTTGATGGTAACAGCATAATATTCTAGGGCCTTTCAAGGAAATCAGTAGTCAGTGGAGTGTAGAAATAAAAGGTTTCCATTCGTATTCGTATTGTCTATTAAAAGTTTACATACCTATTTACTAGGGATGCTCGTTCGGATTACACAGTTTAAATTTCCGTATTTCCGATTGAAAATCGTCATTTCCAACCGGAATTTGGAAAATGGAAAATGGAATTTGGTGGCAGACCAATCACGTGATTCCGTTTTTCCAATTTTCTGATTTCTGTTTTTATTTGTGATTTTTTTTTTGCATTCTCTGATGCAGAAAAAAATGATAAATAAAATACTCCTCTGAAATTGGAAAATCGTAAATCAGAAAAATGGAAAATCAGAAATACGGAATTTGATAAACGGAAATTCTGAAAAACAGGAATCGGAAATTGGCATTGGAGAAAATCGGAATCCGAAGTGGGCATTTCCGACCATCCCTACTATTTACATTTTCATATGCATTCAAAAAGTGAGGGGCTAAACAAGGGCTTGTATTAACTTACCGGACAGTAGATTTTGTAATTTGTCCGCTGGTTTAATAAATGCAATGAATCCTTAAAGTGAACCTTAAGCCGGGAACAAAAATGAGTTTTACTCACCTGGGGCTTCCAATAGCCCCCTGCAACTGTCCAGTGCCCTCGCCGTGTCCCTCCGATCCTCCTGTCCCTGCCGGCGGCTACTTACGGTTTCGCTGTCAGGACCCGACAGGCTGGGAACGCGAGTGATTATTCACGTTCCCAGCCACAATAGCTCCCTATAGCAGCATAGAGGGAGCTATTGTGGCTGGGAACGCGAATAATCACTCGCGTTCCCAGCCTGTCGGGTCCTGATGGCGAAACCCGGAAGTGGCCGCCGGCGGGGACAGGAGGATCGGAGGGACAGGGTGAGGGCACCGGACAGCTGCAGGGGGCTATTGGAAGCCCCAGGTGAGTAAAACTTTTTTTTTCCTGGCTTAAAGAGAATCTGTACTCTAAAATACTTACAATAAAAAGCATACCATTCTCTTTATTATGTTCTCCAGGGCCCCTCTGTGCTGTTTCTGCCACTCCCTGCTGCAATCCTGGCTTGTAATTAACAGTTTTAGGCAGTGTTTACAAACAAATGACATGTCTTCTAACCAGAGTATGATACGCTGAGAACAGCTTACTGTGTGACTCATGCAGAGCTTGGAGAGGGTGTGTAAAGCTTCTGCCAATGACAAGCAGTGCTGCACATTCCACACATTCCAGCCTCAGCCCGACAGAGCAGACAGAGGAAAGACGATAAGATTTATTACAGAGACAGTGCAACTAATGCTGCAGTAAGACAGACCACAATAGAACAGGCATAGGAACTTATAGGATAGAAGAAATAAGGCTCAAATTTTTGTTACAGAGTCTCTTTAAGGTTACCTTTAAACAGTACAGTCTGAAATAATGTTCCTCCTGGGCGTTCCAACAAAGTCAGACAGGTATATAACAGGAGGAACATTAGACTGGCTAGCTTCTAATAAAAGTTGTTTGGAAATTAAATTAAATTAAATTAATTGTATTGACTACAAAACTATGGCTAATGACTCATTAGTGCCTAGTTTTGTTTATTTTAGTGTGTGATTGCTTTAACATGCTGTGCCACGAAATCTGAACTCTGATGGCTGCTTCATTGTAGTGATCATCGTACAACCAGGGGACTAACTATAGGGGAGCCGCCCCTGCGACCGGGGGGGGGGGGGGGGTGCAGAGCCATTGGGGGCCTCATACTACTAACCTTAAAGAGGAACTCCAGCCTAAACAAACATACTGTCATTAAGTTACATTAGTTTTGTTAATTAAAATAGATAGGTAATATAATCTCTTACCCACCTTGTTTTAAAAGAACAGGCAAATGTTTGATTTCATGATGGCAGCCATCTTTTTGGTTGAAAGGAGGTGACAGGGAGCATGAGACAAAGTTCCAACTGTCCTGTGTCCCGAACACCTCTCCCAGTTGCTAGGCAACATGAATAACGACATAGGAAATTCCATCATGCTCTGCACAGCATCAGGGGAAAACAGCCTGGGCTTTTTTTCTTTGATGGGTGGAGCTTAGCTTCTGTGCAGCTAAAAATGATGCTTTGGTAAGAAAAACAAAGTTCTGATGCTGTGAAACTGTTAAAGAAACACCAAGCCTTTTCAGTGCTGCTGAGTAGATTTTTAGCCCGGTGGTTCACTTTAACTTCCGCTGAAACAGGGAACCATCCTCCAGATCAGGTGTTTATGTTGCTACACTTTTCATGGATGTGAAGATATTGATGACTACCACACTTGTTTTATGACACTTTTAATATAGGCCCCCGGGCCATGTCACCAATGAAAGGCAAGGAAAGGGGGCCCTATCAAAGTTTTGCAGTGGGGGGGAATGAGTTTTAGCTACAACACTGTGTACAACTAACTCATAAACTAGCTATGTTTGTTATGGGTATAAAGCTTTTCCAATTTCTGACTGGTGCTGTTGGAGTTTTTTTACTTTAGGGCTCATACTGTGATTTTGTAATATATCCGCTTCATCTTTCTGTTATGATAAATGAGGGGTGAGAAGTAGATGGATACAACTAGCATAGAGAAGTCAGAAATGACTATCCCAGCGTTCAGCAGGCTATCTGTACTCCTTCAGGCAGGTCCTTTGTTACACAGGTAAACGACATACACTAAGATTTGATTCAGCTGTTTTACTTTTTTGTTGCAAATGGAAAAATAATCCAACATAGTCTAGAGTCTAGACACAAAATCATAACAGCTGCACAAAGTTAAGCTTTTGTTTTTTCTACGCTACAGTAAACCCACAAACACTGCAGCCATATGTTAAAGCCTAACTAATTGTACAAATGCTATCTTTAGTCCTGTGAGGAGGAATCAGTGGTTGGGTTGTTTTGCACCTGCGCAGTACACTTCAGACCATGTGGACGTGTTTGACAGTGGCTCTTGCGCAGGCGCAGAAGAATCCGACCTGGTGAGGTCCTCATCGTAAATGGAGGAGACACCGGTCCGGAGCAGTGGCGAGGGCCAGATCAGCTGCTAGTGTTTGGAGGAAGCCCCGGATAAGTACATGCCATTTTTTTTCCTGCAGCTTGGACATTTCCTTTAAAGCACTGACCCAGAATCATTATGCAGATCAGGCAGGGCTGGATATATGGAAAGACCGCAAAGGCCCAGAACTTGGGAAGCTGTAACTCATATGAAACTGCTTGCCCCAGGCTCCGGCTGAGTGGAATACACCAGACACTGACTCGGTAGTTGCATTTAACACAAATGTCAAAACACACCTTCCTTTGTCCGTTGATGGTCGGCCGGTCCACCACCGCGACCGTAACATTTTAACGTTTTAGCCATTTTTACTCTTTCGGCGCCTCTGCACATTTTGACGTATCCAGAAGTCCACCCTTGGTGGAAGGGTGTTCTGCCCTACAATTCTTCTATCCGCAGAGAGCGACGTTTTATTCCTGAGTGGGGACAGGCTTGTTCTCCCCACCTGCGTTTTCAGTGGTTGCACTTGGGCAACCCTAACTTGTGAGTATATTACTTACTTTCATCATTCCCATCCCCCACTAATACATACTACACTATATTGGGCTCTCGGTCTTCTGTCTTTTTACACCTTCCTTGCACATCAAAGGTCAAAAATACACAATATCTAGTCTTCACAGCCAATGCACTGGTAAAACCTGCGGAAGGAAATATGTCTTCTCATACAACAATCAACCACTTTACAGCATATACAGATCACAGTACCGTTGTTGGGCTGGGGAAAGGATTGGTCTACTGAGCAATTCAGTCCAGTACCTAATCAGTTCTCAGTCCCTTGCAACCAAGTCCAAGCTATATTGCTCAGCAAAACCTTGTGGGAAACTCGTGACAGTTCGCAATATGGTACTGAATAGATGACAGTTTTTTGGTTGGTCCAATCAGGACATTCACCTTGCTCCAAGATCTTTTAGACTCTTGAGTTTGTATTTCTAGCACTCAATACACTTTAATCTTAATACTTCCCCTCTGGATTAGGCTTCCCAAAACAACAAACAAAATAAAATATAAATCAAATAATCAAAAAGGGTTAAAGCAAAATAAAGATAAATGAAATAAAATATAAGTGAACGATGCATACCTCTATACCATCAACACCACCCTCCAACAACAGAGCTCTCTTTAAGTGCACTTTGACTTTAAGGCTGAATAAGCTCTGAATTAGAGTTGATGCAAAACTTGTAATCCAAGTAGGTTAACTCTGTATCTTGGTCAGATGACAGTTCACTTTCTCTGTAGCACACTTTAGTATTACAAGTAGTGATGCAACTCCTCCTCTTCCACTTAGCTTTGTAATACTGACAGGTTCTCTTTGTAATCATGCAGAACACATCAACATCTGAAGTTTAACTCTTGACTTGAAACGGACTTGACAGGGATAATGTCTCTATATAACAGGACCATATGCAAGCGGGGGCTGTGTCAGCTCAGCAGGGTACTCTATGGAGGCTATGAATGTCTCTCAGTGACAGAAGGCCTGGACTTTTTATAAGGAATAGCAACTTGTCTCATTTTAGATCAGCAGCTTTCTTCTGCATAAGCAACTGTATACTCAGCACAAAGTCTCTGTGACTGTACAGCTCTCTCACACAGGCAGTCTGTAGCAATACCACTCAGGGATACAATCTGGGCCTCTCCAGGTTCTAGGTTGCTATCATCAGCAAGCTTACACTGGACAATGGCTACTAACTGTACATACTTTATGGCTTAGATGTGGCTCTCAAGCCTATACTCATATGACTGCGAATGTCTTTAGGCCAAGATTAATCTGGGCCTGCCGCCTCCAGCCTCCGGGTAGTGTCCGGCCGACTGCCGTTGTCCTTACTGCTTACTGCTGCTGTGTCTTTCACTGGATCACCGCCGGTTCCCCCTAGCTTCCGGGCGACTGCTACGACCTTTCTCTGTACTAGTCAGGCCTCCCACCCTGCTCTGCACCGCTTGCTTCGGCCCAACCCCTATCTCCTCCATGTTCTCTCTCGCTCTCCTCCTTTATATGACCTACTCCATCGGCTTTATTGTTTCTGTATGTTTTCCAAATGACAGTTAATAGTCAAGTACTGATATTCCTGCAGTTGTAACGCCATACAGGGTATCTATTCCAGGCTGTGAAGCACAGGAAAGAAGGGAGACAGGAAGACCATCTCCTTTAGGTTTCTCAAACATCTGATAAAAAATAATAGCAGTTGCGCGGTGCTATAGATGAATAGTGTCACTGATAAACTCCCTCTGCAGAAGTGTCTAGTGCTGTGGATGGATGGGGGATAGGGATGAATTATCCTCCTGCAGAGAGGAAAGCTTTGAGATCTTTCCATATTAAATGACTGCAGAAAGTTCGCTGTATTTGCTGTTTATATGACAGCCTGTTTCATGTCAGCTTCCATATAATGCCTTCTAGACTGGGCCAGGGATATTTTGATGGGGGATTATGCATGGTTCCTTCCTGGCAAATGCCTTTCTATTACTCATCCTGCTGTGATTGCAATGAAGGAGCCATTGCTCTTTGCATCAGTTCTCAGTGAGATGTATGCACAGTGATCTGTAAGTCAGCTCATGGCCTGCTCTGCACACAGCCTCTGTAATGTAAATGCTTTAACCTCACTTAGCTTTGTAAAGTAAAGGAGTTTATTCAGTTGTGAAAAGTGCAGAAATGGATTTTTGTGGCGTACATAGGTGTTTTATGTTCAAAGAAATAAAAGAAAAGCAAACCTAAGCATGCTTACGCAATTCCCCATGTAATGGCCCCCTCCCTCCAAAACTGTTAGACCTGCTTCCCACCCTTAAAGGAACACTCCACCTGTTAACAGCATTGCTATTGCCACTATAGGCTTATGCTACTACCAAAACAATAAACTCTGCAGCTATGGCAATAACATTCCAGAATTCATGCCTGCCTGCATATTTTTGTCTCTTCTTTATCAAAAGACTTTCAATGCAGGAAGTGAAATTCCAGACATCCTATGCACTGCCTCAAAATTATTGCAGCAATACTTTTATTTTAGTTGTTGTCAGGAAGTGTCACTGTCATCAAATGGGCCTTAAAAGGAACCAGACATGTGAGACTTATGGAAGCTGCCATATTTATTTTCTTTGAAACAATCTCAGTTGCCTGGCAAGCCTGCTGATCTTTCTGGTCAGTAAGGTTTCAACCACGCACCTAAAACAAGCATGCCGCTAATCTTGTCAGATTTGATCATAGTAATCTGATCTGCACCCTTGTGCAGGTATTGTGGCTTAAGGACCCTGGGCTTAACCCCCCCCCCCCCCCCCCCCCGGTGACTAGGCCATTTTTTACAAAATAGGTCACTGCAGCTTTAACCTCCCTGGCAGTACACAGTTTCAGAGGCTGCATCCAGAGGAGGATTTTTATAAAATAAAATTTGATTTAAATGCTTAAGCTAGCACTTCGCTAGCTAACTATGGCCCCCAAGTCCCCCAGCACCGATCTGATTCCCTTGATCGCCCCTGGCAATATTTACCCATCCGGGATCCCGTGAGAGCCGCAGCTTTACCATTTGGCTTCAGTTGTCGCTGTGGCAATCGGACATGACATCTGACGTCAACGGCGTCATGACGTCATGCTCAGTCCCGATCCTCCCCATAGCGAAGCCTTAAGCTGATTGGGAGGCGGGATCCCTAAGGGGTACGTATAACGGCAGCGATCGGGGATGATCGGGGAGAGCGGAGGGACTCGGGGGGGGGGGGGGGGGGGGGGGGCATGGTTAGCTAGCTAAGTGCTAGCTTAAGCATATAAATCAAATTTTATTTAAAATAATCCTCCGGGGGTTATGTGATCCTCTCCGGCGGCTAGCCCGAATGTAGGTTGGGCTTACCGCCAGGGAAGTTAAGGCCTCGCTGCAGGGTCGTACAACTCAGCACACAAGTGATCCCCCCCCTTTTCTGCCCACCAACAGAGCTCTCTGTTGGTGGGCTGTGCTTGCTCCCCCAATGTTTGTTTATTTTTTTACAAATATTTTACTGTTTATTTTTAAAATACATTTCTTATTTTTTTTAATTATTTTATTATTTCCCACTCCCTTCCACTTTACCCTGATCTGCGTTAGGCGGCTCCGGGGCTGCTGCCGCGGCCACGCCCATCGGCGTGACACGGGCGGCAAGTACTTAAAGTATTAAAAGCAGATTAGCAGCAGGACAGCCAGGCAATGTGCATTATTTAAAAGGAAATAAACATGTCAGCCTCCACATCCCTTTCACCTCAGGTTCCCTTTGAAGGTATGAAACTGAAGGTGACAATTGACTATTCTGCACTTACAATGGTTGGGTAAGATGTAGGACACAGGGTAGGATCAGGTCTGACAGCAGACAAGGTCGGGGCAGTCAAGGATGCACGGTAAGATCAGAAAAAGAAATAAACACAGGCAGCTTGGCTGGAGCGAGAGTAGGCTGAAATGTGGTATAATAACAGAGTATCAGGGTGAGGGTGACATCTTTGCTAAGGCATTTAAGCTTTCTTAAATACTAAAATTATTTAGTAACTAGAGGTGTACCGAACGGTTCGCCGGCGAACGGTTCCAGGCGAACATTGGGGGTTCGCGTTCGCCTGCGCCAGGCGAACTTTTCCGGAAGTTCGATTTGCCCCATAATGCACTATGAGGGTCAACTTTGACCCTCTGCATCACAGTCAGCAGGCACATTGTAGCCATTCAGGCTACAGTAAGCCCTGGAGCCCCACCCCCCCTTATATAAGGCAGCCTCCGGCGGCCATTACAGTCACTCGTGTGCCTGCTAGAGAGAGGAAAGGGACAGCTGCTGCAGACTTTTTCTCTTAGGGACAGATTAGTTAGGTTCTAGGCTGCTTTGCTTGTTCCTGACTGATTAATATTGCTTTTAAAGCACCCAGCAACAGCTCTTTTCAGAGCTCAACCTGTACATTTTTTTTTCCTGACACTTTTGTTGCATGCACAGCCTTGCTAATTGATAGTGTGTGTGCCACTGCCAGCAGCCCAGCACATTCAGTGACTGACTGCCTGTGTGTGTGACAGGGAGCTGCACATTGTACTACCCAGTACTGCATATACCCCAGTACCTGTTGTGTTTACTTAACCCACCTCATCACTGCATATACCTAGCTTTGTGTTGAGTGAACCCAGCTCACTGCATCTAACTACCCAGTACCTGTTGTGTTTACTTAACCCACCTCATCACTGCATATACCTAGCGTTGTGTTGAGTGAACCCAGCTCACTGCATCTAAGTCTAACTACCTGTTGTGTTGAGTGAGAACCCACCTCACTGCATCTTAAGTACCTTTACTGTATACTGTTCAGTGAACCCAGCTCACTGCATCTAACTACCCAGTACCTGTTGTGTTTACTTAACCCACATCATCACTGCATATACCTAGCGTTGTGTTGAGTGAACGCAGCTCACTGCATCTAACTACCTGTTGTGTTGAGTGTGAACCCACCTGGGCACCTCACTGCATCTAACTACCTGTTGTGTTGAGTGTGAACCCACCTGGCCACCTCACTGCATCTAAATACCTGTTGTGTTGAGTGAGAACCCACCTCACTGCATCTTAAGTACCTTTACTGTTGAGTGAACCCAGCTCACTGCATCTAACTACCTGTTGTGTTGAGTGTGAACCCACCTGGCCACCTCACTGCATCTAACTACCTGTTGTGTTGAGTGAGAACCCACCTCACTGCATCTTAAGTACCTTTACTGTTGAGTGAACCCAGCTCACTGCATCTAACTACCCAGTACCTGTTGTGTTTACTTAACCCACCTCATCACTGCATATACCTAGCCTTGTGTTGAGTGAACCCGGCTCACTGCATCTAACTACCTGTTGTGTTGAGTGTGAGCCCACCTGGCCACCTCACTGCATCTAACTACCTGTTGTGTTGAGTGATAACCCACCTCACTGCATCTTAAGTACCTTTACTGTTGAGTGAACCCAGCTCACTGCATCTAACTACCCAGTACCTGTTGTGTTTAATTAACCCACCTCATCACTGCATATACCTAGCCTTGTGTTGAGTGAACCCAGCTCACTGCATCTAACTACCTGTTGTGTTGAGTGTGAGCCCACCTGGCCACCTCACTGCATCTAACTACCTGTTGTGTTGAGTGAGAACCCACCTCACTGCATCTTAAGTACCTTTACTGTTGAGTGAACCCAGCTCACTGCATCTAACTACCTGTTGTGTTGAGTGTGAACCCACCTGGCCACCTCACTGCATCTAACTACCTGTTGTGTTGAGTGAGAACCCACCTCACTGCATCTTAAGTACCATTACTGTTGAGTGAACCCAGCTCACTGCATCTAACTACCCAGTACCTGTTGTGTTTACTTAACCCACCTCATCACTGCATATACCTAGCCTTGTGTTGAGTGAACCCAGCTCACTGCATCTAATTACCTGTTGTGTTGAGTGTGAACCCACCTGGCCACCTCACTGCATCTAACTACCTGTTGTGTTGAGTGTGAACCCACCTGGCCACCTCACTGCATCTAACTACCTGTTGTGTTGAGTGAGAACCCACCTCACTGCATCTTAAGTACCTTTACTGTTGAGTGAACCCAGCTCACTGCATCTAACTACCTGTTGTGTTGAGTGTGAACCCACCTGGCCACCTCACTGCATCTAACTACCTGTTGTGTTGAGTGTGAACCCACCTGGCCACCTCACTGCATCTAACTACCTGTTGTGTTGAGTGAGAACCCACCTCACTGCATCTTAAGTACCTTTACTGTTGAGTGAACCCAGCTCACTGCATCTAACTACCTGTTGTGTTGAGTGTGAACCTACCTGGCCACCTCACTGCATCTAACTACCTGTTGTGTTGAGTGAGAACCCACCTCACTGCATCTTAAGTACCTTTACTGTTGAGTGAACCCAGCTCACTGCATCTAACTACCCAGTACCTGTTGTGTTTACTTAACCCACCTCATCACTGCATATACCTAGCCTTGTGCTGAGTGAACCCAGCTCACTGCATCTAACTACCTGTTGTGTTGAGTGTGAGCCCACCTGGCCACCTCACTGCATCTAACTACCTGTTGTGTTGAGTGAGAACCCACCTCACTGCATCTTAAGTACCTTTACTGTTGAGTGAACCCAGCTCACTGCATCTAACTACCTGTTGTGTTGAGTGTGAACCCACCTGGCCACCTCACTGCATCTAACTACCTGTTGTGTTGAGTGAGAACCCACCTCACTGCATCTTAAGTACCTTTACTGTTGAGTGAACCCAGCTCACTGCATCTAACTACCCAGTACCTGTTGTGTTTACTTAACCCACCTCATCACTGCATATACCTAGCCTTGTGTTGAGTGAACCCAGCTCACTGCATCTAACTACCTGTTGTGTTGAGTGTGAACGCACCTGGCCACCTCACTGCATCTAAATACCTGTTGTGTTGAGTGAGAACCCACCTCACTGCATCTTAAGTACCTTTACTGTTGAGTGAACCCAGCTCACTGCATCTAACTACCTGTTGTGTTGAGTGTGAACCCACCTGGCCACCTCACTGCATCTAAATACCTGTTGTGTTGAGTGAGAACCCACCTCACTGCATCTTAAGTACCTTTACTGTTGAGTGAACCCAGCTCACTGCATCTAACTACCTGTTGTGTTGTGTGTGAACCCACCTGGCCACCTCACTGCATCTAACTACCTGTTGTGTTGAGTGAGAACCCACCTCACTGCATATAGCTAGCATACCCCCGAGATGGACAAAATGGACAAACCAGGTAGAGGAAGAGGTAGAGGCAGACCCAGAGGAAGGCCACCAGGCACCGGCAGGTCTGTGGCTGTGCGAGGTGGTGTTGCTGTGATTTCATGCGGACCTGCCCCAAAATACAGTGCTCAGAAGAAGGCACGTGCCATCACTTCCCAAAATCGTGAGGAGGTGATTGAGTATTTAACACAGAACACCTCATCTCCCGCAGCCACCAGCGCTACAACAAGCACCACCACATCCGCTGCATTTGACACTTCGCAGGAGTTATTTGGTGGTGGTGGTGAAATCACTGATTCCCAGCCACTACTGCAACAACAACAAGAAGGCGCAGGTACACCACCTCATACGTCTGAGTTAGGTGGCGATAGTATGGACGTAACGTGTGTGGATGGGGATGATGGTGGACCACCTGAAGTTGGTGCACTTGAGGAGGTGTCTGAGGAAAGCGCAGCTGGCCAGGAGGATTATGATGACGATTATACGGATACCACATATGTTCCCGGTATAGGAGATGACCAGGGGGACAGTTCAGAGGAGGAGTCAGAGAGGAGTAGGAGGAGACGACTCCATGATAGAAGCAGAGGGAGCTCGTCCTCAGAAACAGCTGGGGGCAGTGTCCGGTGCCATGTATCGCCAGCTATGGCCAGGGAGCACACATGCCCTTCAACGTCAGCTGCTGCTGATGCCACCGTAGCGCCATCACCCCAGGGGGGCTCAGCGGTTTGGAAATTTTTTCACGTGTGTGTCTCAGATCGGAGCAAAGCCATCTGTTGTCTCTGCCAGCAAAAATTGAGCCGTGGAAAGGCCAACTCTCACGTAGGGACAAGTGCCTTACGAAGGCACCTGGAGAGAAGGCACAAACAGCTATGGCAAGAACACCTGAGTAAAAGCAGCACTCCTCAAAAGACAAGCCAAACTCCTTCTCCTCTTCCTCCTTCAGGTGCATCGTCTTCATCCACTTTCTCCCTTGCACCTTCACAGCCACCCTCCTCCACACCGCCTCTTCCCTTGAGCGGTTCCTTCTCCTCTGCCCACAGCAGTACCCAGCTGTCCGTGAAGGAAGTATTTGAGCGGAAGAAGCAAATGTCTGCCAGTCACCCTCTTGCCCGGCGTCTGACAGCTGGCGTGGCGGAACTATTAGCTCGCCAGCTATTACCATACAAGCTGGTGGAGTCGGAGGCTTTCCGTAAGTTTGTGGCCATTGGTACACCGCAGTGGAAGATACCAGGCCGCAATTATGTTTCTCAAAAGGCCATACCCAAACTGTACCGTGCAGTTGAGAGGCAAGTGGTGTCATCTCTGGCACACAGCGTTGGGTCAAGGGTCCACCTGACCACGGATGCCTGGTCTGCCAAGCACGGGCAGGGCCACTACATTACATACACAGCCCATTGGGTCAACCTGGTGACCGATGGCAGCAAGCAGGGAGTACGTGGCTGCGCAGATGACCGACTTGTCACACCTCCACGGCTTGCAGGTAGGCCTCCAGCCACCTCCTCTCCACCTGCTATCACCGCTTCGCTGTCGTCATCCTCCTCCTCCTCCTCCTTGGCTGGTGCCGCCATCTCCTCCCCAGCTACACAGCCCCAGCACCCCAGGGCCTATGCTGCATGCCAGGTGCGACGGTGTCATGCAGTGTTAGACATGTCTTGCCTGAAAGCGGAGAGTCACACTGGAGCAGCTCTCCTGGCTGCTCTTAACAAACTGGTGGAGCAATGGCTGACCCCGCACAAGCTTGAGATCGGCAACGTGGTGTGTGACAACGGCAGCAATCTCATTGCTGCATTGAATTTGGGAAAGCTGACACACATACCCTGCATGGCACATGTGCTTAATCTGGTCGTGCAAAGATTTGTGTCCAAGTACCCAGGCTTAGAGGATGTCCTGAAGCAGGCCAGGAAGTTGTGTGGGCATTTCAGGCGCTCTTACAAGGCCATGGCACGCTTTGCAGAGATTCAGCGTTGAAACAACTTGCCGGTGAGACGCCTGATTTGCGATAGCCCGACTCGCTGGAATTCCACCCTGCTGATGTTCTCTCGCCTGCTAGACCAGGAGAAAGCCGTCACCCACTACCTGTATCATTACAGTACAAGGACACAATCTGGGAGGATGGGGATGTTGTGGCCCAACAACTGGACACTGATGCGAAATGCATGCAGGGTCATGGAGCCCTTTGAGGAGGTGACCAAACTGGTGAGTCGCGATGAGGGCACCATCAGCGACTTGATCCCCTACGCCTACTTCCTGGAGCGTGCTGTGCGTAGAGTGGTGGATACAGCTGTGGAGGAGCGTGAACAAGAAGAGTTAGGGCAGCAGGATTCATTGGAGCCATTTACACACGAACCCGATGTTTCCACAACACCGGCGGCAGCACAGAGGGGGGAGGAGGAGGAAGAAGAGGAGTCGTGTGGGGAAGGAGAGGAGTCAGACTCTGATGATGGTGATGATGAGGAAGGTGTTTCTGTGGAGGAGGAAGAGGCGGCGGAAGGAGAACAACCGCGGCAGCCATCACAAGGGGCTTCTGCTGCTCCACGTTCCCGTGGTATTGTTCGTGGCTGGGGGGAGGAAGAGGAGTTGCGTCCCGTCACTGAGGAAGAGCAAGAGGAGATGGAGAGTACCTCTGCATCCAGCTTTGTGCAGATGTCCTCTTTCATGTTGTCCAGCCTGTTGAGGGACCCCCGTATCAAAAAACTCAAGACGAATGACCTGTACTGGGTGGCCACGCTACTAGACCCTCGGTACAGGCACAAAGTGGCGGACCTCTTACCAACTCAACAAAAGGCGGAAAGGATGCAGCACTTGCAGAACAAGCTGTCGATGATGCTTTACAATGCGTTTAAGGGTGATGTGGCTGCACAACGCAATCAAGGTACCACTGGCAGTAACCCTCCTCCTCCCAAGTCCACGCAGGCAAGAACAGGACGCTCCAGCGATCTCAGGGTGATGTCGGACATGCGGACGTTCTTTAGTCCAACTCCTCGCCATAGTCCTTCCGGATCCACCCTCCACCAACGCCTGGACCGGCAGGTAGCCGGCTACCTGGCCTTGAGTGTGGATGTAGACTCTGCGAAAAGCGACGATGAACCCTTGAACTACTGGTTGCGCAGGCTTGACCTGTGGCCAGAGCTGTCCCAATTTGCCATACAACTTCTCTCTTGCCCTGCCGCAAGCGTCCTGTCAGAAAGGACCTTCAGTGCAGCTGGAGGCATAGTTACTGAGAAGAGAAGTCGCCTAAGTCACGACAGTGTTCAGTACCTGACCTTTATCAAAATGAATGAGGAATGGATGACGGAGGGCTACTGCACGACCGAAGACTAAGTCAGTCCACTCCCCACACACAGCATCTCTGCCTGCAGGCCGCTTGACTGCCTTCTCCGCCACTACCAACAGGGTCCAGGACTCTAGGCGGATTCCTGAATTTTTAAGGCCGCTGCTAGCAGCGGCCGCTACACTAATTTTTCTGGTGCGTGTACATGTGCCCATCCCCCTTCGTGATCATTACCTTGCCGCGGTGAAGGGGCTTGCGCATCACAATGAAGCAATGACCGCCGGCTATTTGAGTGTCTCGGGTGGGGGTGGCACACCAAAGATATTAAGGTCGTTGCTTCATTGTGGTCAGACCAAATTTGATCAGCTGGAAAGTCACTGTTCTGTCATTCAGCTACATCAGCCGGGCAAGCATATGGGCTGAAAAGCCACCATCACCTGCACTCTCGTCACGGTGCGCACCAGTCCAGCACGGCCGTCACTACACAAACGGCTGTTTGCAGTCACTGCATACCTTTCACTGCATCTGTGACTGCACATTATACCTGGCAGTCAGTGCATAACTTGCACTTGAATGGATACACTTTCAAACAATTTAAAAATACAACCATCTAAACTTTCAAACAATTTAAAAATACAACCATCTAAACTTTCAAACAATTTAAAAATACAACCATCTATCATTTTCAAAAAAATTTAAAAAAAAGGGCAAAAATTGAGCCGTGGAAAGGCCAACTGTCACGTAGGGACAAGTGCTTTACAAAGGCACCTGGAGAGAAGGCACAAACAGCTATGGCAAGAACACCTGAGGAAAAGAAGCACCCCTCAAAAGACAAGCCGCGGAGAACAACCGCGGCAGCCGTCACAGGGGGCTTCTGCTGCTCCACGTTCCCATGGTATTGTTCGTGGCTGGGGGGAGGAAGAATGGATACACTTTTAAACAATTTAAAATACAACCATCTAAACTTTCAAACAATTTAAAAATACAACCATCTAAACTTTCAAACAATTTAAAAATACAACCATCTAAACTTTCAAACAATTTAAAAATACAACCATCTATCATTTTCAAAAAATTTAAAAAAAGGGCAAAAAAACTTGCCCTCCGTAAAACATTCTTGGCAAATGCTTTCGACTTGGTTTGTCTTCCGCTGGCTCAAGGGTCCATCTGACCACAGATGCCTGGTCGGCAAAGCACGGTCAGGGCAGCTACAGCATGGGTCTCAGCAGGCTCCCACTTCGGGCCGCAATCCAACCTTCATTCCCCGCGGTGACAATGGCAGACTTGCCCTCCATAACGGATTCCCGTTAAAGGATTTAAAGTTAATTCATTTCAAATACACAGCAGGGCCTCGAAAGTCCGCCTCCTGTATTGTTATTTTTAGTCACTACCTCGGGGCGGGCGTGCATGCCTACCTGCTGCCCTCCTTGGATGTGTAGTGGTAGCCGTTTCTCAGGCTCCACACCGGATTCCATCCCTCATTCCCCGGCCATTACCCGGGGTCACAGATGACAGACTTGCCCGCCTCCATATGATTCTCGTGAAAGGAATGTGGTGTCACCTTCGGCGCCATAACTGGTTCTCGTTAAAGGATTTAAAGTACATTCATTTCAAATACACAGCAGGGCCTCGAAAGTCCTCCTCCTGTATTGTTATTTTTGGTCAATACCTCGGGGCGGGCGGGCGTGCATGCCTGCCCGCTGCCCTCCTTGGATGTGTAGTGGTAGCCGTTGCTCAGGCTCCACACCGGATTCAAACCTCTCATTCCCCGGTCATTACCCGGGGTCACAATGGCAGACTTGCCCGCCTCCACAGGATTCTCATTGTAGCGGTACTGAACAAGTACACAGCAAGTAGAAAATGTAATTTAAAAACAAAACATAAGCTTTTTAACAATGCCATGGAAAGTTGAGAAGGAAGTCACACATTACCTGACATCACTGAGTGAGGAAGAGCAATCACGCCATGTTGCGCAGTAGTCCAGCATGGCCGTCACTACACAAACAGCTGTTTGCGGTGCGTTACACAGTGAGTTTGGTGTGTCAGTGTGAAGCAGTACTCTAATTACACTCCCTGTTTGATGTATACACATGCAAGATGTTTGAAAGCACGTTAGGCCTGCAATTTAGCATTCAATGTGATTTCTGCCCTTAAAACGCTGCTTTGCGTCACATCCAGATTTTTCACCGGGACTTTTGGCATGTATCCCACTCCGCCATGCCCCCCTCCAGGTGTTAGACCCCTTGAAACATCTTTTCCATCACTTTTGTGGCCAGCATAATTTTTTCTATTTTTCAAAGTTCGCCTCCCCATTGAAGTCTATTGCGGTTCGCGAATTTTTCCGCGAACCGAACCTTCCGCGGAAGTTCGCGAACCCGGTTCGTGAACCGAAAATCGGAGGTTCGCGACATCTCTATTAGTAACTGGGAGGAAATTCTGAGCCTCTGCATAGGAGTAACTGAACAAATGTAGTGTTGGATCCTGAAATTGCCCAAGGTAACTAGAGTGAGACGTGATAGAGTCTGTTAAATGAATTGGATGAAGCCAAGCTGAGGCAACACACTTTGGGATGGAACATGTTTCTTTACTTAGTGAGCAAACACATATATGTTGTGTGATATGCGATATGTTGTGGTATACATAAGAAACATATGTAAGAAAAGCACCACAACCAGGTCAGACAAACATATAAAAGCAATTGATAAATAAAATAAGTAGAGTCAGCGAATAGCTTAGTAAATATAAATTGTAAGCATATGTCAGCAAAGTTGCCAATACAGTCATCATTCATGAGCAATATTTAGACAAATAGGCATAGTAAGTGAGCCAAAACGTCTCATCAACTAACCCACAAGATGAGCAGCAAAATGTGAGTGATGTCTATATATACCAAAAGTTGTTTCTTTTCAAAAGAGCCATGATGTAAATCACAATTTGCTATGCATTTCATACAGTGGGTATTTCACAGGCTTTTGCGTAATTAAATACATTTGTGACTAGCATGGATTGTAACAGAAGAGATAATCAAAACATTATTTTAAAAAAAAAATTGAGTCCGTTTAATGTCATCATTAAATCATTTTTTAGTGAATGGGGTAGGTGTTTTTTCGTTGAACCACCAGCTGGTTTGGATGAACAGTGGTTTTGTTGGCATCCCTGGGGAAAGTCATGGGGTGGGTGTACACACAGTACATGTATGCAGATGAAAAACACGTGGTCAAATGAGCATTACATGGTCCTGCCCTGCGTGAGGTTTTAAAAAAATGTAAAAAAAAAATGATTGTGATGCAGAGTGGTGTCTAGTAAGGTACATGTACTGATAGTGATATCCGACTTTTTTTTTATTATTTTAAACTATGCATGGAACAAAAAGACTTCAACTCAGTTCGTTTAAAGAAGCTTACAGTCAAGTTTACTGATGTTGATGTACTATACTTCCAACCAAGAAAACATTGACCAATTCATGTTTTTCATATCTGGCTGGATAAGTGTAATGGTTAAGGGCTCTGCCTCTGATGTAGGAGTCCTGGGTTCAAATCCTGGCTCTTCCGACTCGGTAAGCCAGCACCTATTCAGTAAGGAGTTCATTGGGCAAGTCTCCCTAACACTGCTACTGCCTACTGAGTGCGCTCTAGTGGCTGCCTCGCAAGCGCTTTGAGTCCGACAGGAGAAAGGCGCTATACAAAAAAAGGAATTATTATATCTCCTTGTAGCCAGGGCCGGATTTGTACTTCTTACCGCCCAAGGCCGACTTTTACCAGCCGCCCCAACCGAAACCGTATCCTACCACCTCTCTCCACACACACACACCCAAAAAATTTTGGGCCGCTGGTGTCCACTATTGTGGCTAGTGCCGAGGTCCTCATGGCAACATGAAGTGAATCAATCACGTCACACGGGGGAACTGGTCAATCAAGCGATCTACAGGTGATGGGCGTGGTGGGAGCTGTCCACCACACACACATAGTCAAAAGTGGCTTACAATTGGACATTGGGTGGGGTCAGCAACACGTAAAAGTGAGTCCTGCTGTCTCCAGGGTAACAGCGCTGGCCAATCAATAATTAAGAAATGGGTACTGTGAGAGGCTGCCTTTTGTATTCTGTACTATTTGCTGGTGCTGCCCCTGGTCCTTTCATCCCCCACACCAAGTGCGTGAGACCCGGCCTTCTGTAACTGCCTGGATTTGCTGCTATGTCATTGGACAAGGTCTGGCTTTTTGCTAGTCACACACTGTTCACAAACATTTAATTAATGGACTGCAGCTGCCTGTAGCACTGCACAGGCAGATGCCAGCTGGTACTAATAGTGCAGTTATCCTGACCCCTTTCATTTGTTTGGACACTTGCAAATAATGCCCTGCAAATAATGCCCACTGTCTGCAGGCCGCCCCTTGTTTATCTGGTGCCCTAGGCCATGGCCTATGTGGCCTTGCCAGAAATCCGGCCATGCTTGTAGCACCATATGGTTGCTAAACAGAACTTTACCCTACTGAGTACACTAAGTGTTAACATAGCCAGGTTAGAAACTTTAGAAACTGAAATTTAATGCATCCCAGTCAGTTTGAGGAATGCTCTACCCACCAATACTGTAAGTTTTCCATCGTCATAGAAACCATATGAGAGCTTTCTCTTATCCATGAAAGCTCCAAATACAATGAGATGAGATCATGAGAGCAGGATAAAATAAGATAAAAATGTTTCAAGCATTAGACTCGCCTAGACTCGCCTAGAGTCTTATCAAAATGGAGGCAGCTACACAAACCTCTGTTTAAGTGTTTTTTAGGATTTGATTTGAAGATGTACTGCTCGATAAAGTACCATTATGTGTATGTTGCCAACATATTACAGTGGTTACTTAATGTTTTGTTCAATATTTCTTTACGGATCTATCCTAGGATTGAAGCATGATGATGTTAAACTTTCTGCATGTTTTATCAAATTCTTATGCATATATATATATATATATATATATATATATATATATATATATATATATATATATATATATATATATATATATATATAGAGAGAGAGAGAGAGAGAAAGAGAGAGAGAGAGAGAGAGAGAGAGAGAGAGAGAAAGACAGAGAGAGAGACAGAGAGAGAGAGAGAGAGAGAGTGAGAATGATACATGTCTTACTGATATTTTTCCTTTTATTATATGTTTTGTAGAACTAAAATATTTATATCTTTTAGGTATAACTGTACTAATACCAATGCCAGTGGGGCAGAACAAATTTCAGCGTGGCCAGGTTAAAATGCAACAGTGTTACAGTATTATTAAAACCTGGGTACTAAATTGTGTGCCTAAATTGTGCTTTCTGACCCTAAGCGACACCTAATCTGTACTGAGATAGTGTATTTTGCTGATTTAATATCAGAGACTCACCATGATGCACTACAATTCTTTTGTATGCAAATTTTGATGTCTAAAATTCAAACTCATCTCAATTCTTCAATGAGGCAAACCTAGACAGGGCTTGTTTTGTTAAAAAATAAAAATTTGCTGTTACTATATCTGTACATCTATGACTAGATAATATATGATGAATTTATGGCTGGATAGTGTAATGGTTAAGGGCTCTGCCTCTGATGTAGGAATCCTGGGTTCAAATCCTGGCTCTTCCTACTCAGTAAGCCAGCACCTATTCAGTAAGGAGTTCATTGGGCAAGACTCCCTAACACTGCTACTGCCTACTGAGTGCGCTCTTGTGGCTGCCTCGCAAGCGCTTTGAGTCCGACAGGAGAAAGGCGCTATACAAAAAAAGGAATTATTATTATTATGCCATTAAAAAAGGTGAACCAGCTAAAAACTTGGCATTTAACCCATGACACAGTACCAGGGATGAAAAGATAAAGACTTTAAGGGCTGGTAAGATGGGAGACTGACAGGAACTGTTTGAGTTGCTTACAGCTGGGATTGATGCCCGCAGTAAGATTAGGGGTGATCAATGAGATTCAAATTCTTCTGAAATTATGCAAATTTTTATGTAAATGTATGCAGTTTGAAAATGGACCAATCAATTTAAACCCAGGTTTAAATTGATTGGTCCATTTTTAAGCTGCATTCATTTGCATAAAATGTTGCATAAATTTGCATCAAATAAGACAAATTTGCATCTCATTGATCATCCCTAAGTGAGATGAAAGAGAGCGTTCCTCTTAATCCATTTACTGCCATTTGTTATTATTGTTGTTATTATTACTATTTAGTATTCATATAGCGCTGACATCTTCTGCAGTGCTGTACAAAGTATATTGTCTTGTCACTTAACTGTTCTCAGAGGGGCTCACAATCTACTCCCTACCATAGTCACATATCTTCAGTATGTAGTATTGTGTATGTATCGTGCAGTGTATGTATCATAGCCTAGGACCAACTTTTTATGGGGGGTGGGGCAATTGATTCATCTGTATGTTTTTGGGATGTGGGAGGAAACCGGAGTGCCCGGAGGAAACCTACGCAGTGACAAGACAAGTGATTGTGGGAATATAGCAGTCAAACAACATTCCTGAGACTCTGAGTTTAGGCACCAGTGAGGGTTGTGTTCAAAGGCTAAATGCGCTGCAAACAGTTGGCCGTCTGAACCGGCCCTTAGCTAGATTTCTTCTAAAACAACTGCTTTGGATGAAGATATAAGAGTCTAGGCCCACAATATGAATTTTTTTTTGTTTATGCATATTTTACAAGTAATTGAAGAGCAACTGTAAGGTAAAATGAACTCACCTTCAGTGTTAAGCTGAGGGCAGGTATGTCAGGGAAAGCCCAGTTCTCAGAGGGGAAAAAGTTCTGCAGCCAATGGAAATCCAGCTGAAAAGGTGAAACCCTTCCCACTCTGTAGGCTCAATTAAAGTTCAGCCTACTGATGCACAGCCTTGTGGGTAATGACATCACATGCCGCTCATTCCTGACTTGCATTCGGTGATACAAAATGCCTTATATATGAGCACTCCTAACTCCTACACACTCTAAATGTTGAGCGTAGGGTGGGGACCCCCTGAATAACCTCGGTGTCAAATTGCAGCCCCCCCCCCTCCCTGTACACGTATCACAATATAGCTTCAATATACCCTGTCTCAGGAACCAGCACAATGTGGGACTGAAATTTGTTAGAGGTACTTTGGGGTCCCCTCCCTATCCTCAAAATTGAGAGTAGGAGCTATAAGTGCAGAGATATCGAGTGCAGAGATATTGAGCCTTTAATATCAGTAGCATAATATAGGACTGGAGATATAGGATAATCAGACACGGCATTGTCATAGTAACCTAGTGGAGAGCAGAGAAATAACAGCAGTACAGGATCAGAGACAACACTGACATAGTGGAGAGCAGAGAAATAACAGCAGTACAGGATCAGAGACAACACTGACATAGTGGAGAGCAGAGAAATAGCAGCAGTACAGGATCAGAGACAAAACTGACATAGTGGAGAGCAGAGAAATAACAGCAGTACAGGATCAGAGACAACACTGGCATAGTGGAGAGCAGAGAAATAACAGCAGTACAGGATCAGAGACAACACTGGCATAGTGGAGAGCAGAGAAATAACAGCAGTACAGGATCAGAGACAACACTGACATAGTGGAGAGCAGAGAAATAGCAGAAAATAACACAATGTGAAAAGCAGTTCGTTTCATAATGAAAATCATGGCAAAATGTTTCCACAATTGTGTTTGCAATTTTTCATTTAGGGAACGAGTATCATTCCCTGAATGAGATTTGCAAACAGAATTTCAGCAAAATAGCTGTCATTTTGCACCGATTTTCTATGTGAAACAGGGCCTTAAGCAATCTGCATAAACTTAGGTATCTATATAAGGAAAAAAAGGGGCATGTCTTCAATTAAGGGAATTAAAAAAAAAACCCTATTGCCCTGTGCACCAGTATTAAACATGATTCCTCCCATGCTGCATGAGGCACTTTTTCTACACAACACTGACAGGATACGAGGACTTGTTTTCTCTTGTTTGCTTATCTTTTATTCATCTACTTCTCTTTTCATTTGTTTTGTAAAAAAAACAAACAAAAAAAAACAAATTACAGTTCCTCTTTAATATGTTCTTAGAAAGGAAGGAACCAAAGGTGAGATGCATATAGAGGTTGCCATATGTATGTCCTTTTTAAACAATACTAATTGCCTGGCAGTCCTGCTGATCTCTCTAGTCAGTAGTGTCTGAATCACACACCTGAGGCCTACAACCTACTAAAAAGCGCTAGCGATTTGTGATAGAGTTTTGCAAGCGACTTTAGGAGTGATTTCCCTG
This sequence comes from Hyperolius riggenbachi, assembly GCF_040937935.1. Lineage (NCBI taxonomy): Eukaryota > Metazoa > Chordata > Amphibia > Anura > Hyperoliidae > Hyperolius > Hyperolius riggenbachi. The sequence continues at coordinate 133,146,659 of NC_090648.1, forward strand.
CTCCTATACAATTCCTTAGTATGGAAACGTTCCCAAAATGCTGCATGTCCCACAATTGTGATTTCCTTATTCGCAATGTCTCTAGTGGAATCTGTCCCATCCATTTACATTGGCAGAGTTTTTAGGGAAATGGCTATTGATCGAAAGCACTTCCTAAACTCTCAAAAAACGCTCTAGAGTGTTCCAGGCCTGAGATGACCATGCAGCTTATCTTGATAGATTTTTGTCAGACACATCTGATCTGTATGCTTTTCAGGGATTATTGATAAAAAAAAACTTAGAGGATCGGCAGGAGAGCCAGGCACTGCAAATTGCTTAAAAAGAAATAAATATGTCAGCCTCCATAAGTCTCTCATCTCAGGTTCCCTTTAAATACAATTCCAAGCTTTCACATTTTTAATTCTGAATTTTAACTAGCCTGTCTAGTATCTTTGTCCATCCAAAACTTGCCGCCTAAGTGCAGCTTTGCTTACAGAAACACTTTTCTCTTATGATCTGTGACCCTGACTTTCAGTTAAATGACTTTGCAAGATATCTTATTGGCAAACGTGTGGCTCTCCCTATAGAGAACATTTGGTATCATGTCAATTAGACAATACTGCACAATGTGGAACAATACAGCCTCAATGTATTCCAGCTCCAAACTGCTTGCAAGGGTTTAATTTAGCTAAATAATGAGGAGAAAAGAGATGAACACCCCAAGGACATGGAAATGATGTGCAAGATTCAGACTTCAAACTAAAAATACTAAAAGTGATGGGATCGCCCCAATGAATACTCAAAAAAATGTTAAGTTGTTTTTGGCTGGCTATAATAAGTGTACCTATATATTACCTGTGTGTTAACTGCCTAACGACTGCTCAACGCCAATTGGCGGAAGCCCCAGGACCACTCCACACCAATTGGCGTGACATATTGGGGCGGAGGTTGCATCCACACTTGAATGACAGAGCTCCGTCATCAGCCTCCGAGTGGCGATCTAAGGCAGCGCTTTACTGGGGACAGCCGTGTGACACGGCTGTCCCCCTGGGAGGCAGAAAAGTGATCCGCTGTTATAGGCTGAAGCCTTTGACAGCCGATCAAGCCAGTGCTGGGCCGAAATTACGCATTAGCGTAATTACGCATCGTAATTCACTACAAATGCACCGTAAGCGTTACGTGTAAGGTTACGGTATTACGCGTAATTAATTACACGTAGACCGTAGGTTACGTTATTACGCGTAACAAATTACGCGTAAGACAGTCAACTCCCATTGAAATTACACAGTCTGCCGTAATCGCGTAATATTACGCTCCCGTATAATATAAAAAAGCTGCCGACTTTAAGGGTTAATAGCAAAGCCCCCTTAAGTGCTAAGAGCCTCAAATTTGGAGAATATATTAAGGAGATCAGAAGGAATAAGAGGAATTTTTTTTTTTTCAAAAAGACCTTATAGTTTTTGAGAAAATCGATGTTAAAGTTTCAAAGGAAAAATATATACATTTAAAAACCCGCCGACTTTAACGGTTAATAGCAAAGCCTGCTTAAAATTTAGGAACACCAAATTCACAGGGTATATTAAGGGGATCAGTGGGAATAAGAGGAACATTTTTTTCCCAAAAAGACCTTATAGTTTTTGAGAAAATCGATTTTTAAGTTTCAAGGGCTAAAATGTCTTTTAAATGCGGAAAATGTCAGTTTTTTTTGCACAGGTAACAATAGTGTTTTATTTTCATAGATTCCCCCAAGTGGGAAGAGTTTTACTTACCTCGTTCTGAGTGTGGGAAATATAAAAAAAAAACGACGTGGGGTCCCCCCTCCCAGACCTCTTTAACCCCTTGTCCCCCATGCAGACTGGGATAGCCAGAATGCGGAGCACCGGCCGCGTGGGGCTCCGCACCCTTACTATACCAGCCCGCATGGTCCATGGATTGGGGGGTCTCGGAAGGGGAGGGGTAGCCAAGCTTCCCCCTCCCCCTCCGAGCCCTTGTCCAATCCAAGGACAAGGGGCTCTTCTCCACCTCCGATGGGCGGTGGAGGTGGAGGCCGCGATTTCCTGGGGGGGGGGGTTCATGGTGGCATCTGGGAGTCCCCTTTAAAAAGGGGTCCCCCAGATGCCCACCCCCCCTCCCAGGAGAAATGAGTATAGAGGTACTTGTACCCCTTACCCATTTCCTTTAAGAGTTAAAAGTAAATAACCACACAAACACATAGAAAAAGTATTTTAATTGAACAAAAAACATAACCACGAAAAAAGACCTTTAATATTCTTAATTAACCATTAATACTTACCTGTCCCTTTAAAAGCCAGTTCCCACGCAATATCTTCGGAAATATACTAATCAGTTACAATGTAACAAAGTTGTTACAATGTAACAACTTTGTTACTTTGTAACACCACCGCACCCGACGTCACTCGCCGCTCACCCGCCGGCCGCCGCATACACTTTAAGTCCCCGCCGGCTCCCGCCGTCCACTCCGCCCACACCTGTCACCCATATACATGCTGGCACCCATGGGTGCCAGCATGTATATAGGTGACATGTGGGAGAGGCGGGGAGGGCAGCGGAGCCGGCGAGGACTTAGCGTCCTAAACCCGACAGAGCTCTGAGCTATATAGCTCAGAGCTCTCGAAAGCATCTTTGTATTTGGTCTCCAAGGAGCCCCATTGGTCCTTAGCAGACCAATGGGGTTCCTTCTGATTTGAAGGAACCCCATTGGTCTGCTAAGGACCAATGGGGCTCCTTGGAGCCCAAATACAAAGATGCTTTCGAGTGCTCTGAGCTATATAGCTCAGAGCTCTGTCGGGTTTAGGACGCTAAGTCCTCGCCGGCTCTGCTGCCCTCCCCGCCTCTCCCACATGTCACCTATATACATGCTGGCACCATGGGTGCCAGCATGTATATGGGTGACAGGTGTGGGCGGAGTGGACGGCGGGAGCCGGCGGGGACTTAGAGTGTATGCGGCGGCCGGCGGGTGAGCGGCGAGTGACGTCGGGTGCGGTGGTGTTACAAAGTAACAAAGTTGTTACATTGTAACAACTTTATTACATTGTAACTGATTAGTATATTTCCGAGGATATTGCGTGGGAACTGGCTTTTAAAGGGACAGGTAAGTATTAATGGTTAATTAAGAATATTAAAGGACTTTTTTCGTGGTTATGTTTTTTGTTCAATTAAAATACTTTTTCTATGTGTTTGTGTGTTTATTTACTTTTAACTTTTAAAGGAAATGGGTAAGGGGTACAAGTACCTCTATACTCATTTCTCCTGGGAGGGGGGGTGGGCATCTGGGGGACCCCTTTTTAAAGGGGACTCCCAGATGCCACCATAGACCCCCCCCATGGAAATCGCGGCCTCCACCTCCACCGCCCATCGGAGGTGGAGAAGAGCCCCTTGTCCTTGGATTGGACAAGGGCTCGGAGGGGGAGGGGGAAGCTTGGCTGCCCCTCCCCTTCCGAGACCCCCCAATCCATGGACCATGCGGGCTGGTATAGTCAGGGTGCGGAGCCCCACGCGGCCGGTGCTCCGCATTCTGGCTATCCCAGTCTGCATGAAAGACAAGGGGTTAAAGAGGTCTGGGAGGGGGGACCCCACGTCGTTTTTTTTTTATATTTCCCACACTCAGAACGAAGTAAGTAAAACTCTTCCCACTTGGGGGAATCTATGAAAATAAAACACTATTGTTACCTGTGCAAAAAAACCTGACATTTTCCGCATTTAAAAGACATTTTTGCCCTTGAAACTTAAAAATCGATTTTCTCAAAAACTATAAGGTCTTTTTGAAAAAAAAAATTTTCCTCTTATTCCCACTGATCCCCTTAATATACCCTGTGAATTTGGTGTTCCTAAATTTTAAGCAGGCTTTGCTATTAACCGTTAAAGTCAGCGGGTTTTTAAATGTATATATTTTTCCTTTGAAACTTTAACATCGATTTTCTCAAAAACTATAAGGTCTTTTTGAAAAAAAAAAATTTCCTCTTATTCATTTTGATCTCCTTAATATATTCTCCAAATTTGAGGCTCTTAGCAATTAAGGGGGCTTTGCTATTAACACTTAAAGTCGGCGGCTACCTAACATTGATCCATGCGTCAACTTTTCCGCTTGGCAGCATGACCTTACGCATTAATTGCTAGTAGGACTTTACGCGTAAGCCTATAACGTAACAACCTGAATTACGGTATTCTTACGCGTAATTGCGTAAGGTCTATGCGTAATTACAGACATGTACCGTAATTGAATGTCTATGCCGTAAGCGTAATTCCGTAATGCGTAATAGCGTAAAATTACGCGTAATGATCCGTAAGCGTAGCTTTTTCCATTACGCCCAGCACTGGATCAAGCTGATTGGCTGGCAGGGGGAGGGAGGGATACAAAATGAAAAAAACAAAGTACTAAAAGTGATGGGATCGCCCCAATGAATACTAAAAAAAATGTTAAGTTGTTTTTGGCTGGCTTTAATAAGGCTTTAATCGTTTTTTTTAATCAATTTTTCTATGTTTTCTATGTTTTTTTCTGACAGTGGAATGATAATAGTTTTCACTTATGGTACTAACTCATTTTTGTCATTTTATGTATGGTTTTGTGGTCTGTCTGTCTATCTATCTATCTAGCTATGCTAGTTATCTGTCTGCCCATTGTGATGGGTCATAAAAATTGCAATTCTAGTGCCACATCACACCTTTGATGTGATATACACCTTTCGGGTGGTGGCAGATATGCTTATCTATAACATGTGGAAGGGATTCTGGGTGGAATTTTTATGTTGCAACTTCGGGGGTGTTCACACTTGGCAGGTAGTCAGCCTCAAGTGTTACACTGGCCATGCTTGGGAGGGGTTTGGACAATAAGGAAGGTGCTTCATAACTTTTTTGCTGGGAGGCCCCATATTTTGTGGTTATGCCCTTGAGCGAGAGGTTGAAATACCTCCACTCTGATGACAATATTCTCCCATCCTGCTCCTTTTTTTTTTCTTTGCACGACTGCATGTGGCTCTACAGTAGTAAACTGGGCAACTGCCTAGGTTATCACCCCCTATAGGGGCCCTGAATCTACCCCCCTTACAGGGCCGGTTCTAGACTTTCTGCTGACTGAAGCAAACTTTGGAGGATGGTCTCGCAGGTGGGACCAATGCACCATCATTGGGCAAATCACTGCACTTGATCAGTAACAGTGACCTATCAGATGTCACCAGTGCAGTTTCTAGTCCAAACTGCTCCCAGGGCGAAAGTAAAAAAAATACCCCCCCCCCATCCCCCCCACCCCAGTACAGGTGGTGATGCCACTTGCCTCTTGATGGCTCCTGGACTCTGTCAGCCAAGGCCAGATTTGTATTTTTACTACCCAAGGCCTGGTTTCACTGACTGTCCCTCGTGAGACCTAAGATCCAAGAACATGATAGACCAATATCGCCCTTCATGTTTGATCACTAGGTTGACAGTTTTGGGGAGCAAGGTATAGGAAGGCACACTACCGAGCTATACTTACTACTCAATGAAGAAAGGGGCATGTGGGAGGTACATTTGCCTGGCACATAGTGTCTGGGTATGTATGAGCACAATGGGCTTGTTTGTTATTAGCCATTTAACGATTTGCTAAAATTGTGGGGCAACTATGCACATGCCAGATTCTCAACCAAATTGCCTCCCCCTAAGCATGCTATGGGAGGGTAGGCATATGTGAAAGGCAACATGTCACAGGAATATGCTGGGGGGCAGGGGGAATACATAGAACGCAGCAGTGTGTCACAGCAGGAGCATGCCGTGGCAGCATTATCCCAGCTATGTGTGAAGTTAAAAGTCTGTTGCAGGAATGGGGGGGGGAGGGGCATAGATGGTAGAGGAAAAAAGGAGCATTGGTCTGACACTGATTGAATTGGTTAGGTTTGGGCGATATTATATCAAAATAGGGGGCACGACCTGGAAGAATCGATCTGCCAGGAAAACAAGTCGGAAGTCAGGTGTAAATGAGCAGAGATGGGGGAAAGGAAGGTGGTCTGTAACGAAGAGGAGTTACCATGTATTACTACAGACTATACGATACATACATAGACATATGACTATGGTAGGGAATCGGGATTAGATTGTGAGCCCCTCTGAGGCACAGTTAGCGACAAGACAATATACTCTGTACAGCACTCCGGAAGATGTTGGCACTATATAAATACTAAATAATAATAAAGTGCAGTAGAGCCTTGGGTTTATTGGCAACTGCAGTCTGAAGCCAATGGGGTGAGGCATGAAGTAGCAGTTTGGTATTGATGTTTAGAGGTAAATGGTTAAAAAAAAAGTACAGAAGGGGTTAAGACACCAGAAGCAGGAGGGTGTCAGATTGTGCAGCTGCACTCCCTGGTCAAACAAAGTGAAAGTAAATCATCCCAACTCACTTCCTGTGCGCTCCCACAGTCATCCTCACTACTACTGATTGTGAGCCCTGTGCACAAAGAAGCACCTCCTCACTGTGCTGAGTTAGTTACCGTATATACTCGCAAGCAAGCCGAATTTTTGACCCCCCAAAAGTGGGCCAAAAGTTGGGGGGTCGGCTTGCTTGCGAGTCATGGGTGGATAGGTGCTGTCCCTCCCCGCTCCCCCCGCGGCTGCCGCTGCTATTACCTTAAGCGGCGCCGCTTCCTCTATCCCCGTCCTCCTCCGGTAAGTAACTCATTCACAGCAGCGCGCCCCCCGCTGCTGTGATGACGCAGGAAACCATAGAGAGCGGTTCCCATAGTAACGGCATCGCCGCTACAGGAAGCCGCTCTCTATGGTTTCCTCGTCATCACAGCAGCGAGAGGCGCGCTGCTGTGAATGAGTTACCGGAGGAGGACGGGGATAGAGGAAGCGGCGCCGCCTGAGGTAATAGCAGCGGCAGCCGCGGGGGAGCCGGGAGGGACAGCACCTACCCACCCACCTACCCACCCATACTGGGGCACTATGCTAGCTATATGGGGCACTATGCTAGCTATATGGGGCACTATGCTAGCTATATGGGGCACTATACTAGCTATAATGGGGCACTATACTAGCTATAATGGGGCACTATACTAGCTATAATGGGGCACTATACTAGCTATAATGGGGCACTATACTAGCTATAATGGGGCACTATACTAGCTAAACTGGGGCACTTTACTAGCTATACTGAGCACTATACTAGCTATACTGAGCACTATACTAGCTATACTGAGCACTATAATAGCTATACTGGGGCATTTTACTAGCTATACTGAGCACTACCTACCTATACTGGGCACTATACTAGCTATACTGGGACATACTGGGGGGATCACGCGGCCAGCGTTTCCTACCCCCGGCTTACATGAGGGTCAATCATTTTTTCCCTTTTTTTGGGGTAAAAGTGGGGGGGGTCGGCTTACATGCGGGTCGGCTTGCTTGCGAGTATATACGGTATATACAGTACACAAGACAGGAATGCCCAACTGCCCATCCATCACCATAGCTATGGAAGAACCTTGCATACCGAACTGATAGACCCACAATGTCAATTCAGCCACTCTCCTGTCTGACATAATTAAAAAGCACCCCTGGCTGAGGCAATGCATTTAAAAGAAAAGATTTATCATTAGTCAAATAATTTCCTCCTGCAAAGTTTTCCCCACTTAAAGGGAACCTTAAAGGGGAACTGAAGAGAGAGGTATATGGAGGCTGTCATGTTTATTTCCTTTTAATCAATACCAGTTGCCTGGCAGCCCTGCTGGTCTATTTCTCTGCAGTAGTATCTGATTAAAACCAGAAACAAGCATGCAGCTAGTCTTGTCAGATCAGACTTATAAGTCTGAACCACTGAAACACCTGATCTGCTGCATGCTTATTCAGGGGCTATGGCTAATAGTATTAGAGGCAGAGGATCAGCAGGGCTGCCAGGCAACTGGTATTGTCTAAAAGGAAATAAACATGACAGCCTCCATATACCTCTCTCTTCAGTTCCCCTTTAACTGGTGGGGAAAAAAAAATCACTTACCTGGGGGCTTTCCCAAGCCTCCTGCAGCCGTCCTGTGCCCACGCCGGTCCTTCGGTGCCCTCCGGTCTCCCTCCGTGCCTAAGTTTCGTTTTCGGACGACTGCCAGTCGTCCTCGGGCAAAGCGTCCTCTTCTTCCGCATTCCCCGTCGTAAAGAGCCGTAAAGCGCGTCCGCATGCAGGGCTCACGCAGGCACAGTAAGTAGATGCCAACCTGGTGAGGTTGGCATTTGTACTGGAGGGGACCCCAGGCCACCTGCTGGAAGCAGAGCTGAGGCAAGGGCACAGGATGGCTGCCAATGGTTGGAGAAAGCTCCAGGTTAGTAGATCTTTTTTTTTTTTTAATGAATCCTCGGACATTCCCTTTAAGCTCTGCTGGATTTTAGCACCCAATGATAAAGCCATTCTCAGCCAGTGCATGTGTAAAAATGCATATTAAAATTCCTGCTATTCCCTCAAATGTATTACTACACTATTACAAATATCCCTGCTGCTGTCGTACTGATGTGAAATTGTATACAACATTTTTCTCAATTAAAGTGTGAGTGTGTGTATATATATATATATATATATATATATATATATATATATATATATATATATATATATATATATATATATATATATATAGTCTTTATTTCTAACTATACTGCTTCACAAGTACACAAGTAGAGGAAAAGGATAATATTTACTGCGCTCGCATCCCCACTTGCAGGGGCGTAACTAGAAATCACTTGGACCCCCTGCAAAACTTTGGATGAGGCCCCCCTGCACACTGAATAGAGACAGTCTACAAATCTTTGTCTACAAATCTTTGTATGATTCCTTATCGGTGGCTGAGCAGATGCAGTCATTAGAGCAACTGTGCAGAGAGCAGAAAGTTTTCTCTCTCTTTGCCCTTAGTTGTCAGTCTCTCAGGACAGGGCCCCTGTGGCTTCTGGGCCCCCCTGCAGCTGCATTCCTTGCAGGGTCTATTGTTACGCCCCTGCCCACTTGAATGACAGAGCTCCGTCATCAGCCTCCAAGTGGCGATCTAGGGCAGCGCTTTACTGCGGAAAGCTGTGTGACACGACTGTCCCCTGGGGAGGCACAAAAGTGATCCACTGTCATAGGCTGAAGCCTTTGACAGCCGATCACGCTGATTGGCTGGCAGGGGTAGGGAGGGTGGGATACAAAATTTAAAAAAAGATACTAAAGGTGATGGGATCGCCACAATGAATACTCAAAAAGATGTTACGTTGTTTTTGTCTGGATATAATAAAAATGCATATTACAATTTCTGACATTCCCTCAAATGTATTACTACACTATTACAAATATTCCTGCTGCTATTACAATGATGTGAAAATGTATATGCAACAATATTGAAATGCTTTCAATTAAAGTGTGTGTGTGTGTGTGTATATATATATATATATATATATATATATATATATATATATATATATATATATATATATATATATATTGTTTATTACTAACTATACTGCCTCACCAGTACACAAGTAGAAAAAAGGATAATATTTTCTGAAATAAATTACAAAATGTTCTGCTTGCAATTCAGCGGGTTTAACATTCCTGTCTAGTGTGCAAAATGTGCATAAATCTATGTTATTATGGCACAAACCACCGGCATTTCTCCCAGATATTACAGTGCAATTAGAATACAGAGGTTATAATGATACGCATGGATAAGCAGTAATGCTGGATTGGGGACATACGCTAAGACTGATGCTATACGGGTTGCACACCTTAGCAATCACTATGCCTCATGCTACTAATGTATTGGCAATAATATCTCTGGGGCTCGGAGAATCATCACAGAACCTTTGTTTTAAATATAGATTTTAATGACATCTTCAGAAAAACAAATTGCAAAGTGTACGGCTAAAAAGGAACAGAAGAGTGATTAATCATTTACATAGGGTTCTGCAGAAAAAGTACGGTGTCAGTTATGACAAATATTATTCCCAAGCATGAGATAAGTTATTACTTGTTGCAGCACCAGAGTCTACGTAATACTGTCTGAATGCAAAACACTCACACCAAAAAAGTGTCACCAGAAGGAAAGTGATCACATGGGTTTGTAAGTTGATGGGTGATGATGTTTGGGTTTCTTACTGCTGCATTCTCATGTACGTGAAATACAGGCATCAGGGAGAAATGGGCACAGTGATAGTGGTAAATAGTAGACTATTGTATTGGTACATTAGTGTATTGGGCTTAGTACATTTTTGAGATATTATCTTCTTATCTGTCTGGACATTAATTTAGTATCTCCTACTCTCACACAGAACCCTCCTTCTACCAATGTCTAACCCTAAGACCCCTCTGGTGGTACCTAACCCTAACCCTTCCCCTGGTGGTGTCTAACGTTACCCTCCCTCCTGGAGATGCCTTTCCTTAACCCCACCTGGTGGTGCTTAACCTTAACCCACCCCTGGTGCCTAACCTTAACTCCCCTACCCTGATGCCTAGCCATAAAGGGTGTTGTAACATCCACAAATAAAACAAAAGTCTAAAAAATATTGAGTGCCCCAAATATATATGTAAACCCATTTTTTTTCCCCAAAATAGGTCCCTATATGTTCCCTCATTTTTTTGTTTTACCTGGGCTGGGTGTCTTTCTTTGGCTACAGTAAGTTTATCTCAATATGCAAATAGCAGAAGTTTCCCATTTCAAATAAGATAAGGACACTATGAGCAGTAGGTCATGGAATCTCCCCCTTCCTTTGAAGAGTTCACACAGTGATGTAATCTAGGTGATGTTTGCTGTGGGAGGGACTGTAATCTAGACCAGAAGCAGTAAATTAACACTGAGCTGGGTTAAAGAGCAGAAGTGATGTCACTTTTGGCATCACAGAGAAATGATAAAAAATGGAAACCAGCAGAAATATTATTTTCTTTTTTTCATATCACATTTCTCTTAAATCTGACAGTGAACACTGAAACCACAGGATAAGCAAGCTAGCAAGCTTTTCAGTTCATATGAAGTTTCATCCCACTTCAATTCCCCCTTCCCCACTCCTAACACTACCCTTGCCTCCTAACTCTAACCTCCAATATTTTCTTTGTCATAGGCAGTAATGTTAAAAGTCACAATTAGCAGCTCTAAGTAGTAAATAGAAGCTATAAATGGCTATATAGGGGCTATATACATTGGGCACCTAAATTGGCGCTTATAGCCGCTAATCTCAGCTTTAATATTGCCATTTATGGTGGCTCCGTTCTTAACAGGGTGCCTCCGGCGCCATTTTTACCTGCTTTGTCTATGAGATCCAGTGCCTTTCATCTCTATAGGTGGGTGTCTGACTTTTATTCCACAGTCACTTCAGTTTTGCTTTGACTATGCATGTATTTTCGTACTTGTGTTGGTGGATGTTTTGACTGCATTGAACATGAGTAAAGAAGGGGGATGTCCGCATGATATCCCTTGATCAGGTTCCTTTATTATGGACGTATCCACACCAAATCACACATCATATAGCTGACATGTTTCGAACCGAACGGTTCTTACTCATAGCTAAATGCTTAGCTATGAGTAAGAACCGTTCGGTTCGAAACATGTCAGCTATATGATGTGTGATTTGGTGTGGATACGTCCATAATAAAGGAACCTGATCAAGGGATATCGTGCGGACATCCCCCTTCTTTGCTTCTGTCTTGTTGGATTGGCCTGTCCTGGGTCCGGCACTATCCCAGGGAGGTGTGAGCGGTTTTCTGGTGTTTTCTACTCGATTGAACATAAGTGTTGTGTGTACTTTTGGCTCCCATTGTTGTCTGTACTGTACTATGTATTGCACCATGGACGATAATGGCACTATATATAGATAATAATGGTCACAGGCTCACTCACGCACTGCAGTTGCTTGATATTACTCCCCTGTAATTATTGTAGAGACTGGTAGTTTAGATCAAGGCTTTTCAACCTATGGTACGCATACCACTGGTGGTACTTTGCTGTTGGCTAGGTGGTACACACCAGGTTTGCCTGCCACTTTATTGTCCGCATGCCACTTGTCCTGGTCCTGTCCTGCCTCCACAAAGTTTGGCTCCTCTTCCCTCGCTCCTTGCTGTGCTGCTCTGCGGCATACTTCAGACCTCAGATCAGTGGGGAAGAGACAGCCAGGTGAACTGTGCACAGTGATGGCGCAGATACAGAAAGTGACATCACTGCTCACTTCCTGTATTTGAAGTATACGTGCCGTCATCATGCACTGTTTGCACTGTTTGCCTGGCTGTCTCATCACTGCAGCTGGCTTACCAATGATCTGAGGTGTGAACTATATCGCAGGGCAGCACAGCAAGGAGTGAGCAAGGGGGAGCTGAACTTTGTGGTGAGTCACTGCCTAGCTCTCAGCTCTCTGGTGGTAGGGCCAGGCTATGTATAATTTAGCGGGCGGGGGGAGGGGGAGCGCTGTTATGGGAATTACGACTATAGCGGTGCACAGTCAGTAACTTCGGCTTGCTTTTAAAACACTGTAATTTGGCTTCTAGCAATAGCCGTATACCAGCTTTATCCTGTGCCCAAGTCTCCTGGCGGCCAGTTCATATGTATGCGTGTGTGTGTGTGTGTGTGTGCGTGTGTATCGGGGGGCAGGGGGGGGGGGGCAAGGAGAGAGGAACTTGCAAGGCTACCTATATTGGCAATCTACCTACAGATTGCCAATACTGACAATCTGTCGGCTAGTTATCTTTTTCCCCACCAATGCCTCCTACTTTTCCCCTCCCATATTATGCCCTCTTTTCTTAAAGAGTACCTGTAAGAAAAAAGTGCCCAGGGGGGTACTTACCTCAGGAAAGGGGAGGTCTTTGTATCCTTAAGAGGTTTCCCCCTTCCTCCTCAGTAGAGGGGATCCAGCTCTGGGAGCCCCAAAGTTCTCCTTGTCGGTGTTTGCGCATGCGCAGTAGCTGCTCTCTGTTCAGAAACAGCCAAGCCCGATTGCATCCAATCTACTGTGCAGGCATACTGGTTGTACTTTTTAGGTGATAAAAGTGGTAGAATTAGTGAAAAGGTTGAAAAGCCCTGCCCTAGACACACACACACACACACACACACACACACACACACACACACACACACACACACACACACACACACACCTATATTTGTTTACCTTGACTGCAGTGCTTGAGTTAAAGTCTTCTTTAAGGAGGTTCTGTGGAATTTTAAAAATCAAACAGATTGACACTTACCTGGGGCTTCTATCGGCCCCTGCAGCTGTAATGTTATGGGCCGTCCTCCTACGATGCTCCGTTCCCTGCCGCCGGTCCTGGTTTAATATTCCTCTAAACAGACGAATAATGCTCACTCCCGCTGGGGTCATCGGGAGCTTTCTGCACAGGCACAGTTCGAAGTTTTCTTGTACTGCACCTGCGCAATAAGCTCCCGATGATGTGCGCAAGAGCGAGCACGCAAGTGGCCATGGCCGCACAGCCGCAGTATAATCACTGGCGTGATTACCCCAGGACCGGCGCCAGGGAACGGAGCATCTGAAGAGGACGGCGTTGGACGTTACCACTGCAAGGGGCCGATAGAAGCCCCAGGTAAGTGTCAGCTTCTTTGATTTATAGGATGCAAAAGAACTCCCTTAAAGGAAAACTGAAGTGAGAAGAATATGGTGGCTGCTATTAATTTCCTATTAAACTATATGAGTTGACTGGCAGCTCTGCTGATCTATGTCTCTGCAGAAGTGTCTGAATCACACCAGAAACAAGCATGCAGCTAATCTTGTCAGATCTGACATTAATTTCAGAAAGACCTGATCTGCATGCGCTTGTTTAGGAGCAGTGACTAAAAGTATTAGAGGTAGAGGATCAGCATGAAAGCCAGGTAACTGGCATTGCTTAACCACTTAATGACAAGCTGACTTGTCATTAGAGTCCTGATAGAGCCTCTTAATGGCTCCAGGATGTTTTTATAAGTCAGACAGTGCTGCTGCCGCTGTGCGTGTACACATGCGCGCTCCCGCGCCTGCATGTGCATCCCTGTGCATGTATACTTGAAAATAGTGGGGGAAAAAACACCAAAGAAAAAATACACCTTTATTTCCAAATGCTATATTGTCATACTTTGTACTAGGGACATAACTAAAATGTTGTGATAACCAGAACAAATGGGCAGATAAAATGTTTTATGTACAGTAGCAGTGTTTATATTCAAACTATAGGGGATAAAATTGGAGAAACAGTGTATCTTTTCATTTTTTTCCTTGCTTTTCCCTTTAAAATGCATAGAAAATAAAATAATTACTGAAAACAAATATCAACCCCAAATAGCCCAATTGGTGGTGAAAAAACCCAAGATATAGATCATTACATTGTGATTAGTAGTGATTAAGCTATTGGCAAATGAAAGGGATGAACACTGAAAGGTGAAACTCGCTCTTGTCCGTTAGGGTAAAAACGCCTTTCGGGTGAAGTGGTTAAAAGCAAATACACTCACCTAAAGGATTATAAGGCACACCTGTTCAATTTCTCATTAATGCAATTATCTAATCAACCAATCACATGGCAGTTGCTTTCATGCATTTTGGGATATGGTCCTGGTCAAGACAATCTCCTGAACTCCAAACTGAATGTCAGAATGGGAAAGAAAGGTGATTTAAGCAATTCTGAGCGTGGCATGATTGTTGGTGCCAGATGGGCCGGTCTGAGTATTTCACAACCTGCTCAGTTACTGCGATTTTCACGCACAACCATTTCTAGGGTTTACAAAGAATGGTGTGAAAAGGGAAAAACATCCAGTATGCGGCAGTCCTGTGGGCGAAAATGCCTTGTTGATGCTAGAGGTCAGAGGAGAATGGGCCGACTGATTCAAGTTGATAGAAGAGCAACGTTGACTGAAATAACCACTCGTTACAACCGAGGTATGCAGCAAAGCATTTGTGAAGCCACAACAGGCACAACCTTGAGGCAGATGGGCTACCACTTGCAGAAGACCCCACCGGGTACCACTCATCTCCACTTCAAATAGGAAAAAGAATTTCCACAAGCTCACCAAAATTGGACAGTTGAAGACTTGAAAAATGTTGCCTGGTCTGATGAGTCTCGATAGAGTCAGAATTTGGCGTAAACAGAATGAGTACATGGATCCATCATGCCTTGTTACCACTGTGCAGGCTGGTGGTGGTCGTGTAATGGTGTGGGGGAGGTTTTCTTGGCACACTTTAGGCCCCTTAGTTCCAATTGGGCATTGTTTAAATGCCACCGGCTACCTCAGCATTGTTTCTGACCATGTCCATCCCTTCATGACCACCATGTACCCATCCTCTGATGGCTACTTCCAGCAGGATAATGCACCATGTCACAAAGCTTGAATCATTTCAAATTGGTTTCTTGAACATGACAATGAGTTCACTGTACTTAAATGGTCCCCACAATCATCAGATCTCAACCCAATAGAGCATCTGTGGGATGTAATGGAATGGGAGCTTAATGCCCTGGATATGCATCCCACAAATCTCCATCAACTGCAAGATGCTATCCTATCAATATGGGCCAACCTTTCTAAAGAATGCTTTCAGCACCTTGTTGTATCAGTGCCACATAGAATTAAGGCATTTCTGAAGGCAAAATGGGGTCAAACACTGTACTAGTATAGTGTTCCTAATAATCCTTTAGGTGAGTGTAAATATGGCAGCCTCAATATCCCTCTCACTTCAAATCTTCTTTTTGGCCTGGTGCACACCAGAGGAGTTTTTCTGAGAGTTTTGAGTTTTTAAATCTGCTGCTAATGTTATCCTATGTGTCTGTGCACACTGGAGCAATGAGGTTTTGTAAAAAAAAAAAACACATAGCATTACATTGGGAAGAGCTTTTGAAACCTCTAAAAGCTCTTCCCAATGTAATGCTATGTTTTTTTTTTACAAAACCTCATTGCTCCAGTGTGCACAGACACATAGGATAACATTAGCAGCAGATTTAAAACCTCAAAACACTCAGAAAAACTCCTCTGGTGTGCACAAGGCCTGAGGGCTGGTGCACACCAAAACCCGCTAGCAGATCCGCAAAACGCTAGCAGATTTTTAAACGCTTTTTTTTATTTTTATGAGGCGCTTTGCTAGCGTTTTGCGGATTGCTGCTGCGGTTTTCAGTATAGTAGATTTCATATATTGTTACAGTAAAGCTGTTACTGAACAGCTTCTGTAACAAAAACGCCTGCAAAACCGCTCTGAAGTGCCGTTTTTCAGAGCGGTTTGCGTTTTTCCTATACTTAACAGGCAGAAACGCATCCGCAATCCAAAAAATGCCTCACCCAGGCATTTTTCGTTTCTGCAAAACGCCTGCCGCTCTGGTGTGCACCACCCCATTGAGATACATTGACCAAGCAGATCCGCAGCCGCAAGCGGATCTGAAAACGCCCAAAAAGCCGCTCGGTGTGCACCAGCCCTCACTGCTTACTTTTTTCACTGTAGTGGTCCTTTAAAGAGTTGAAATTTGACAGTTGGAAAATGACAGTTTAAAAAAGACAGTTATAAAATGACAGTTTAAATGTGGCAGTTAAAAAAAGACAGTTGAACTGTCATTTTTCAACTGTCATTATCCAACTGCCATTATCCAACTGCCATTTTCCAACTGCCATTTTCAAACTGTCATTTTCCAACTGCCATTTTCCAACGGTCACATTTTAACTGCCATTTTCCAACTGCCATTTTCCAACTGCCATTGTCCAACTGCCATTGTCCAACTGCCATTTTCCAACTGCCATTTTTAAACTGTCACATTTTAACTGCCATTTTCCAACTGCCATTTTTAAACTGTCACATTTTAACTGCCATTTTCCAACTGCCATTTTCCAACTGTCATTTTCCAACTGTCAAATTTTAACTGCCATTTTCCAACTGTAAAATTTTAACTGCCATTTTCCAACTGCCATTTCCAACTGTCATTTTCCAACTTTCATTTTCCAACTTCCATTTTCCAACTGTCATTTTTCAACTGTCATTTTTCAACTGCCATTTTCCAACTGTCATTTTCCGACTGTCATTTTTCAACTGCCATTTTTCAACTGTCATTTTCCAACTGCCATTTTTGTATCCTAAAGAGGTTTCCCCCTTCCTCCTCAGCAGATGGAATCCAGCGCTGGGAGCTCCAAAGTTTTCCTTGTCGGTGTGTGCGCATGTGCAGTAGCTACTCTCCGTTCAGGCTCCAGCAGAAACAGCCAAGCCCGATTGCGTCCAATCTACTGTGCAGGCACACTGGTAGTACTTAACATTTTCAGGCAATAAAAGTGGTACAATTGGTGAAAAGGTTTAAAAGCCCTGGTTTAGATGTACTTAACAGCATGTTAAACCTCAACTGGATTAGCAGGACACCCAGGTAATTTGCATTGTTTAAACATAAATAAATATGAAATTCTCCATATTGCCTCAAGTTCCCGTTAAAAGTGTATCAATGTTTACCGAGTGTTTGCTTTGAGTCCTAAGTAACTCCATTCTTTAGGTGCAGCAGCGTCTCACCCACCAGGCAAGAACAAATGTTTGCCTGGAGCACCGGAAGAGGGGTGGGGCGCAACACGGGGGGACCGCTCACCGCGGCTGCTACTGCAGTGTTTTTTTTTAATTAAATTTCATGCTGTCGGTGCCTGCCCCGCCTCTTTGCAAGCAATGCTACCTCTCCTCTCCTACAGATCGAGCAGCCGCACGAGTACTTTGTTTACTTCGTGTGGCGTCGCCTTTAACTCTGCCCCCTGCCTGTCAAACATGTGCGTGCAGCCAGCGTGTGATGCACCAGGCATTCAGGCGCCACCGCTGGCTGCAGACAGGAGACCGTGCCACCTTAATGTGCCCCCTTGGCTGGCCCTGAGTTGCCCCCCAGCCCACAAACACTTGGCTTGTTCATGTGCACCGTCTCCCTCAGAGTTCTAGAGACACAGCAGGCAGCAGCTAGTCCAGCCCAGGCTAAAGCAAATAAGGTGAGCTTGAATCATCCGATCAAAAGTAAGCACTGCTCACTGCTGCCTTGCCCTTCCTACCAGTCCAATCCATTGTGCATAGATTTCAGCAGTGGGGGGTTGTGAGCTGGTTTGAGCTGTCACTAGGTGTAGGTGGACAAGCTGTGTGCTGGGCAGAGTTTTGAGGCTACGTTTGAGTGATGCAGCTGCTGCAGCACCACTATTGATGATATCAGCAGCAAGCAATCATGCTGTCTGAGGTGATGCTGCAGCATTGCTGCTGCTGAATCTTAGCCTGACCCATAAGCATGGATGCGTCCCTCACCGTCATCCCATTCGTCATCCCATTGTCCTCTGTTTTTCCGCAATCGGCCCCGGTAACTGGCTCAGCCGGGTCCAGTATGAGTCAGCCAGGGTCTTCTGTGCATGCAGGATACCTTTAAGGATATAGCGTTTATGTTTGTGTGTGTGGTGGGGGGCACAGAGGGGAGGGGAATAAGGGCTGGCGCTATGTGGGGTGGGGGGCACCAGGCGGGGGTGGAGCCACAGGTTTTCTTGCCTGGAGTAAAAAAATGGCTAGAAACACCCCTGTTTAGAAGCAATAGTCTGCTGAGGATTAAGCAGCAATAAACTATGTGACATTTCAGAGCTGCACATCTTATGGCTGTGGAAACTGCAACAACAATGATCTTGCCACACTCATTAAACTGTATGAACCTTACGCAATGGGTACGTTTTGGTTAATAATGTTTTTATATTCTCTTGAATAAGAGGAGATTCTCCTCAGACACACAGTTCATGAAACCTGATTACCACAACAAATCTAGACACATCTGCATGTAAAGGGTTGGATGGTTGTGCCATATGGGAAAAGGCTTGTTTTTCTCGGTTTTCCAGATTCAAGATTAGCGCACAGCAAGGATATGCATACTGAGTCAAGAAGCTGCTCATGCTAGAGCTAAAACCACTAAACAAATCAAGGTGTCCATATGTCAGAAGATGTATGGGCAGATCGACCAATAGACATATCTCTCTGATCGAAGAGAGATCTGTTGCCTGCTCGTACACCACAGGCCAATTCTTGATTGATTTTGGCCTTGTGATGCTACATCTGCCCCCTCGCCGTCCCCACACACACACGTCCACTTTGCGCTGGCAACCACGTGGGGCATGTGTATGCTGACGGAGCCAGCAGCAGACAGGTACAGTATACTTGGGTGGGGAGGGGTATCTTTTATTAGGGAGGACAGAGCTGGGAGTTCCGTCATGTTCATTGCTTGTCCATATATTGCATGCCGTTATTGCCACGCACCTGATTGAGCAAGCTGGCATAACATCTTGCAGCGTGCCCGATCGATACATGCCACCAATTTCAGCCTAAAATTGGTCACATCGTCATTTGGGCAGGCTCTTGGCGGCGCCGATTTTCATCTGATCCGATTATGATAATTGCATCAGATGGCCAATCAGCTGCCAAGCCGCCTGGTGTATGGCCACCTTGCGTTTTACTCTGTATATTATTATTATTATTATTTAGTATTTATATAGCGCTGACATATTACGCAGCGCTGTACAGTGTATATATATATATATCTTGTCACTAACTGTCCCTCAAAGGAGCTCACAATCTAATCCCTACCATTGCCATATGTCTATATTATGTAGTGTAAGTATTGTAGTCTAGGGCCAATTTTAGAGGGAGCCAATTAACTTATCTGTATGTTTTTGGAATGTGGGAGGAAACCGGAGTGCCCGGAGGAAACCCACGCAGACACGGAGAGAACATACAAACTCTTTGCAGATAGTGCCCTGGCTGGGATTCGAACCAGGGACCCAGTGCTGCAAGGCAAGAGAGCTAACCACTACGCCACCATGCTGCCCTATAGACCATGTTCTCTTGGTGAGATAAAACTGTATATTTGGTTATGATTCTAATATTCACTAAATGTTGGGGTGTCCTTACAGGGTGAATCTTGTAGTGAAGATCTGGTGGCAATGGCAATGAGGTTTGATACTGCTCCTAATGTGGATACTGGATAGGGTTTCCTCATGTACAGCTATAGTATTGAGTAGAGAATTAAACAAATATATATTTATTTTTTTTACTCATATAGAAGCAAATAAAAGCTGATAGCATGGGATTAATTAATCGTGTAACTCATGACTTGCCAGATAATTGTATCACAGCTATTGCCTTTGATTTACCAATTGTGGCTTCATCTTCTGTGTGAGGGGATTTGCATATCATATAAGTTATCATACAAACCAATCATTATAATAGCCAGTTACTTACAGCAAGGCAGAATAGTCACATCTGTTTAGGTTTTCGAGGTAAATATTTCCCATACTCTGAACTTGGAAATGGACATTCAGTAATACACTTATGTACTTCATCTAAAGCATTTCCTGCACTCTGAACAAAAAAAGGCATTTGTTTATGTGAATTCCCTGTTGTTGGGCCTCTCTGTAAGGTGTCTCCTTTATGAGTGAAACTTTTTGTTTTTATAAATGTAACTTCTATGATGCTAAAGCAACAGTGAAACATTTTCCTCATTAAGAACATGGTCTTATTCCATGTGCCCCCTCTCTCTTATATATTTAGCATCCTTCCTAAGTAACAACATATGTGTGTTTCACAGAAGTCCTCTGTGCTACATTGTAGAGACTAGTGTTGGGCGAACAGTGTTCGCCACTGTTCGGGTTCTGCAGAACATCACCCTGTTCGGGTGATGTTCGAGTTCGGCCGAACACCTGACGGTGCTCGGCCAAACCGTTCGGCCATATGGCCGAACTAAGAGCGCATGGCCGAACGTTCCCCGAACGTTCGGCTAGCGCTGTGATTGGCCGAACGGGTCACGTGGTTCGGACCCGAACGCGCTCTGATTGGCCGAACTGTCACGTGGTTCGGGTAAATAAATACCCGAACCACGTCATATCTCCGCCATTTGTCTGTGGGTTTAGCTTTGGGTAGGCAGGCAGGGTAGTTCGCGCTCCAGCCACGCTAGCCAGGGTCCCCCCCAGTCATTGTGTGTCACTGCTGGGAACAGTAGTACACCGCTCGTTCAGCCACACTATATAGCATTCTGTGTACTGTTCTGTGTCTGCTGGGAACAGTAGTACACTGCTCGTTCAGCCACACTATATAGCATTCTGTGTACTGTTCTGTGTCTGCTGGGAACAGTAGTACACCGCTCGTTCAGCCACACTATATAGCATTCTGTGTACTGTTCTGTGTCTGCTGGGAACAGTAGTACACCGCTCGTTCAGCCACACTATATAGCATTCTGTGTACTGTTCTGTGTCTGCTGGGAACAGTGGTACACCGCTCGTTCAGCCACACTATATAGCATTCTGTGTACTGTTCTGTGTCTGCTGGGAATAGTGGTACACCGCTCGTTCAGCCACACTATATAGCATTCTGTGTACTGTTCTGTGTCTGCTGGGAATAGTGGTACACCGCTCGTTCAGCCACACTATATAGCATTCTGTGTACTGTTCTGTGTCTGCTGGGAACAGTAGTACACCGCTCGTTCAGCCACACTATATAGCATTCTGTGTACTGTTCTGTGTCTGCTGGGAACAGTAGTACACCGCTCGTTCAGCCACACTATATAGCATTCTGTGTACTGTTCTGTGTCTGCTGGGAATAGTGGTACACCGCTCGTTCAGCCACACTATATAGCATTCTGTGTACTGTTCTGTGTCTGCTGGGAATAGTGGTACACCGCTCGTTCAGCCACACTATATAGCATTCTGTGTACTGTTCTGTGTCTGCTGGGAACAGTGGTACACCGCTCGTTCAGCCACACTATATAGCATTCTGTGTACTGTTCTGTGTCTGCTGGGAACAGTAGTACACCGCTCGTTCAGCCACACTATATAGCATTCTGTGTACTGTTCTGTGTCTGCTGGGAATAGTGGTACACCGCTCGTTCAGCCACACTATATAGCATTCTGTGTACTGTTCTGTGTCTGCTGGGAACAGTGGTACACCGCTCGTTCAGCCACACTATATAGCATTCTGTGTACTGTTCTGTGTCTGCTGGGAACAGTAGTACACCGCTCGTTCAGCCACACTATATAGCATTCTGTGTACTGTTCTGTGTCTGCTGGGAACAGTAGTACACCGCTCGTTCAGCCACACTATATAGCATTCTGTGTACTGTTCTGTGTCTGCTGGGAATAGTGGTACACCGCTCGTTCAGCCACACTATATAGCATTCTGTGTACTGTTCTGTGTCTGCTGGGAATAGTGGTACACCGCTCGTTCAGCCACACTATATAGCATTCTGTGTACTGTTCTGTGTCTGCTGGGAACAGTGGTACACCGCTCGTTCAGCCACACTATATAGCATTCTGTGTACTGTTCTGTGTCTGCTGGGAACAGTAGTACACCGCTCGTTCAGCCACACTATATAGCATTCTGTGTACTGTTCTGTGTCTGCTGGGAACAGTAGTACACCGCTCGTTCAGCCACACTATATAGCATTCTGTGTACTGTTCTGTGTCTGCTGGGAATAGTGGTACACCGCTCGTTCAGCCACACTATATAGCATTCTGTGTACTGTTCTGTGTCTGCTGGGAATAGTGGTACACCGCTCGTTCGCCACTGTATAGCATTGTGCTCTGTGTCGCTGCTGGGAATAGTGGTACACCGCTCACCCGTCACTGTATAGCATTGTGCTCTGTGTCACTGCTGGGAATAGTGGTACACCGCTCACCCGTCACTGTATAGCATTGTGCTCTGTGTCGCTGCTGGGAATAGTGGTACACCGCTCACCCGTCACTGTATAGCATTGTGCTCTGTGTCGCTGCTGGGAATAGTGGTACTGTATAGCATTTCTGTACTGCCACTGTACTGCTGCCAGTCAGCGTGTACTGTAAGGATAAGTGAAATGAGGAAGAAATCCGGTGAAAGAGGGAGGGGCAAGGGAAGAGGTGTTTCCCCTGACGGTTCACGTACAGGCCACAGGGGAGCACCCAAGAAAACCCACTCAATACCGCCCATGTTGTCCAGGACAACAACCCTCACAAATCCAAAAGAACAGGACCAGATAATTACTTGGATGACCTCTCAAGCGTCCAGCAGTGGGTTAAGCAGCACCAGCACATCACGCACGAGGTCCGAGTCCTCAGCCAGTTACAAGGAGCCAGTGGGCACAAAGCTGACACAACCGGCAGCGACACCACGCACACAACTGCCAGATAACCAGTCCGATGAATTACCTCAGGACACAATGGGGTATTCGCAGGAGCTATTCCCAGCCCAACAAACTTCCACCTTTCAAAGGTCAATGGAGGAACAGCCAGAAATGTTGTGCCTGGATTCACAACCGTTAACTGTGGGAAATGCACCGCGCACTGAAATACAAGGCGAGTCCGAAGAGGACTCGGAAACCCAAATCCCAGAGCAATTTGGGCAGGAGGGGTTGCAATTGCAGGAGGTCGGCCGACAAGATCTGGAAGACGACGTTGGAGTGTGCTGCGCAGAGGTTGTTGTGGGGAGCTCTACTCCACGGCGGTGGCCCACAATGACATATGACGAGTTTGAGGAAATGGAAGAGGAGGGTATGGACAATGTGGACAGAGACCCAGATTTTGTTTGTGAACGAGAACATCGCCGTCGTAGCAGCAGCACAGATGAGTCTGTTGAAGAACACACTGCTGCACGAGTTCGCCTTGTGCCACAAGGTAGGCGGCGCGCAATTTCAGGCACCACAAGCGTGGAAGTTCAAGTGAGAGGCAAAAGAGGAGCAAACAGAAATCGCCAGCAAGGAGGCAGGTGCTCCAAAGTCTGGGCTTTCTTTGAAGACTGCACTGAGGATGTTACCATGGCGATTTGCAAGGTGTGCAAGACCCGCCTGAGCAGGGGGAAAAATATTAACAACCTCTCCACCACCAGCATGAGCCGTCACATGCTATCCAAACATCCCACTCTTTGGGCAAACGCGTCAGGACAGGGTACCAGAAACAACACTGCCTCCCTTGGGTTCACCAGACCCGCCTCAGCAGCAGCAGTAGCCCAGCCATTGCGTGGTTCACAACATTCACAAACATCAGACGACGCTGACACTGTCACTTTCCGGAGTAGTGCTCTTGAGGTCTCCCAGTGTTCATCAAACACAACAACCAACAGCCCTTCCGTGTGCAGCGCTACGGTTCAGTTGTCTGTGTCGGAGATGTTTGAGCGCAAGAGGAAATTGCCAGCAAATGACCCCCGGGCCGTGGCAGTAACAGCCAGCATAGCCAAGCTTCTGGCCTGCGAAATGCTGCCATATCGATTGGTGGAGACAAACAGCTTCAAGGGCATGATGTCAGTGGCCATCCCACGTTACGTGGTTCCCAGCCGCTACCACTTTGCACGCTCTGCAGTGCCTGAGTTGCATGAGCACGTGGTCAGCAAAATAACCCGAAGCTTGAAGAATGCCGTTGCCTGCAAGGTTCACCTCACCACTGACACCTGGACGAGTGCGTTCGGCCAGGGTCGATACATCTCCCTTACCGCGCACTGGGTGAACCTTGTGGAGCCTGGCAGCGATTCCTCACCTGCTACGGCACGGGTGTTGCCCACGCCACAAACAGCTGCACCGCCGTCCCTCCCACTGGATAACAGCAGCACCTACCTCTCTGACTCCTTCTCCTCCAACGCATCTCAAAGCTGTACCTCATCCGGAAACGCTAACCCAGCAGCAGTAGGATCGTGGAAGCAGTGCAGCACAGCTGTTGGCATGCGTCAGCAAGCGTTGCTGAAGCTAATCTGCCTTGGGGATAAGCAGCACACAGGGGAGGAAATTTGGAGGGGAATAAAGGAACAGACGGATTTGTGGCTGGCACCGCTGGACCTGAAACCGGGCATGGTTGTGTGTGATAATGGGAGTAATCTCATTTGCGCTTTAAGGTTGGCTAAGCTGACACACATCCCTTGCCTGGCGCACGTGATGAACCTAGTAGTTCAGCGGTTCCTGAGGACATACCCAGGCGTGCCCGATCTGCTGTTGAAGGTGCGTCGAGTGTCCAAACATTGTAGAAATTCCAGTACTGCTTCGGGGGCACTCGCCAAGATGCAGGAGCGCTTCAATCTCCCCCACCATCGCTTGCTGTGTGATGTCCCTACGCGCTGGAATTCTACGCTGCACATGCTAGCCCGCTTTTGCGAGCAGAAGAGTGCAGTGGTCCAGTACATGACGGCGCAGTACCGAGGCGCATCCGGCCAGCTGCCAAGCTTCTGTGGATCCGATTGGGCCAACATGTTGGACCTCTGCCAAGTCCTCCAAAATTTTGAGCAATCCACGTTGCTTGTGAGCAGTGACAACTCTTCAGTCAGCATTACCATACCACTGCTGTGTTTACTGAAGAGGTCGATGTTAAAAATCAAGGAAACAGCTGTCATGATGCAACTGGGGGAATCTGAAGGAGAAAACGATCAGCGTGATGGTACCAACATCAGGCCATCCGCCTCAGGGAACGCTGGCCCCAGCAGCTATGACGAAGAAGAGGAGGAGGAACAGCTGGAGTTGGAGCAGGAATTTCATGCCACCACTGACGAGGGCCAGAGCGGTGCACATTGGACTTCCACAATTCAACGCGAATGGTCAGCAGAAGCAGACCAGGAGGAAGGTGACGACTATGATGCATCACAACAACTATCACAACGCTCACAAGAGGATGATGAGGATTCTGGTAGGACTCTGGCACACATGGCTCAATTCATGCTAGACTGCATTGAACGTGACCCACGCATTGTGCGCATTCTGGACAACACCAATTACTGGGTTTATACCCTTCTGGATCCACGGTACAAACACAATGTTCCAAAACTGCTTGAAGAAAGAGTCAGACAGGTCAAAATGGAAGAATACCAGCAGGCCCTTGTGGAGACTTTAGAGAGGAGATTGACATCCTCCCCCTCCTCTAGCCAGTTGTACGCAGACAGACTGACTTCCGCAAACCCAGGACGACCAGGAGGGCAGCAAACAACGCAAGCCGCAGCTAGTACCCAAAAGGGAATGGTATCGGCAGTGTCCTTGGAGTGGGAAAATTTTCTGACACCCATGCAGCCGCAGCCCACTGAACAGCAAGCGTGCAGATCCACCTCCAACACCGATCGCCTGGAGAAGATGGTCAAGGACTACATGTCAGATGGCGTAGCTGTGTCGAACCATCCATCTGCACCCTTCAACTATTGGGTATCGAAGCTAGACACCTGGCACGAACTGGCAATGTACGCAATAGAGGTGCTGGCTTGCCCGGCAGCCAGCGTTATGTCGGAACGCTGTTTCAGTGCTGCCGGAGGCATCGTCACAGATCGGCGTATCCGCCTCTCTACAGAAAATGCAGACCGTCTGACTCAAATTAAAATGAATCAATCCTGGATTGGAAATGACTACGCAACACTCCAGGACCCCAACCAAGTAACATGACCAATGAACATCTGGGATGGTGTTGCGTTTCCGGGCCCTGTTTATTGAACCTCTCATCTGTATTACATTTATGACTGCATGGCGGCAAAAAGCATTGCTGCTATATCCGCACGCTTTTTGTCCACATGCAAGGCCTGGGTTGTTGTGTCTCACAAAGCGTGGCCTTCTCCTCCTGCGCCTGCTCCTGTTCCATCACGTCTGCTGCTGCTGGGTTAGCGTTGCCGCGTGGTCCCTGTTTATTGAACCACTTATCTTTATTACATTTATGACTGCATGGCGGTACAAAGCATGCTATCCGCACGCTTCTTGCCCTCATGCAAGGCCTGGGTTGTTGTGTCTCACAAAGCGTGGCCTTCTCCTCCTGCGCCTGCTCCTGTTCCATCACGTCTGCTGCTGCTGGGTTAGCGTTGCCGCGTGGTCCCTGTTTATTGAACCACTTATCTTTATTACATTTATGACTGCATGGCGGTACAAAGCATGCTATCCGCACGCTTCTTGCCCTCATGCAAGGCCGGGGTTGTTGTGTCTCACAAAGCGTGGCCTTCTTCTCCTCCTGCGCCACCCTCCTCCTGTTCCATCACGTGTGCTGCTGCTGGGTTAGCGTTACCGGTCCCTTTTCCTGGAACCTCTTATATGTATTACATTTATGACTGCATGCCGACAAAAAACATGTTACCTGTGCAAAGAAAACAGACATTTCCCGCATTTAAAAGACAGTTTTCCCTTTGAAACTTTAAAATCGATTTTCTCAAAAACTATAAGCTCTTTTTGCTAATTTTTTTTTCCTCTTGTACCCACTCCCAAGGTGCACATACCCTGTAAATTTGGGGTATGTAGCATGTAAGGAGGCTTTACAAACCACAAAAGTTCGGGTCCCCATTGACTTCCATTATGTTCGGAGTTCGGGTCGAACACCCGAACATCGCGGCCATGTTCGACCTGTTCGGCCCGAACCCGAACATCTAGATGTTCGCCCAACACTAGTAGAGACTAATAAGGAGTCAATAGTCCCACCCTATGCTCCGCTCACAGATGGTGGCCCGGGGTCCCCTCCGGCGCAAGATCCCCACTGCACCTGCGCAAGCGGCTCTCAGAGTCGCACTGACATCATTCAGACTATACTGCACAGACGCAGTAGTTCTGCGTCTGCACAATACAGTCCGGATGACGTCAGCACGACCAGTGAACCGCATGCTGAAGCGCTGAAGAAGCCGACATGAAAGCCGACCTGGCGTCAGCATCTGCATCGGGAGCCACCGGAGCTGTGGTGAGGGCACAGGACGGATGCAGGAGGCTGGAGGAATCCCCAGGTAAGTGGATGTTTTGTTTTTATAGTGCTCGGACCTTCCCTTTAAGGAGACAATTTCTGGAAAAGCTTGAAAAGACATGGTGTCATGATCAGGGGGGGGGGGGGGGACTCATAACCCAATAAGAGAAGCGTAAACTAAAATACCCATTTTAAAATTTGTGACCTAAAAAAATCATAAAGTACATAAAAAAGTGTATACAGCAAACAATTTGTTCTCATCACCAAGGTATGATATACTATCAGGAATGAAGGGGTAAAGAGTAATGTACGTGCTTTTGGCAAGGTAGCTGCAAAGGGGCTTGATGACTGTTGTGTGTCTCTTGCCTCATCAGTACCACAGGGCAAATCCAATATAGAAGTTTTAGTTTTCATTACTAGAGTAGTCCTGGGCTTCCTTAGAGACATCATCTGCTTTCCTTTAACAGCAATGTTAACATCACTAAGCCCACTGGGCTGAAACGCCTTTTTATTTTATAATATATATATATATAAGCCTGAGGGCCATGTGATACATAGAGGTTTGTACCAACCTCAAACCTTCAGCTGCAGCAGCTGGTAATATTATCCAGTACAATTCTGATCAATAATTTCCCACTAGCAGCAACTTGTAGTTGCACAGATTTGTACTGTAGCCAGCTACAAACTACAAAGACGTTGTAGCAGCAGTTTACCGCTGGCTATAAAACAAGTCTGTATGGCTTAAAGTTGCAATTTGCATCACATGATTGGTAGCAAAACCTTTGGAGAACACTTGTACTAATTATACATGTAAAATTGTATGTGATACAAATGTCCTTTGGTGACCTGGTTTCAGAAGAGTCCAGAGACCCTTAAAGCCTGGTACACACATCCGAATTTTGATTGGCTAATCTGTATGGACAATTTTACCACTTTTATGTACTATGAGGGCCAACACTTTTTGAAAATGATGAACAGATTTTGCAGTTAAGTTCTCATACTGCATAAAAGTGGTGCAATTAGCCAACCTTTGCCATGCATGTACCCTAATGTTCTCCAAGGAGGGACAGAAAGGTCACCCCCCCCCCCCATAAGGACATTTTACTGCTGCTATTGAATTCAAAGCGTTGATAATGAATTTGAATGAGAACTGGACCTTGATGAAATGTCCACAAATGAGTTTTGGTTATTCTATGAGTTACTAGTTATTGTAAGATCTGACGAAGGCGTGGTACGCTGAAACGCATAATGACGCAATAGGCGCACTTTCGCTATTGGTCCGTTTGTCCCTTTTCCACCGACTCGCTGTTCGCGCTGTTCCCACGCTACTGGCCACAGTGTGGAGGAGACCGAGGCGCGTTTACCAACTGAGGGAGACTGATTGGTACACCTATCGGTGTGAGGAGCTTTTATATTCATTTCATCTTGTAAGTGCAATTTGTACTATTTGAAGAAGCATATTAAAAGGTTAATGCACCAGAGAGTGCTCAGTTTTTTTCTCTTTCTACTTTGTTAGATTACACTACAGCTTTAAGGCCTCTCATTTTATGCTATGTGGCATACATTTTGCCACATAGCATACAATGTGTACTGCCACAAATAAAATTAGTCTGCTCAGCCATTTTTTTCATGGGGCAGACATCTTTTTGGTTAAAAGGAGGTGACAGGGAGCATGAGACGCAGTTCCAACTGTCCTGTGTCCTGATGACCCCTTCCAGCTGTGCGCGCTAGGCTTCAAATCCCCTTTAAATTCAAAATTAAAAAAAAAATTGTACCAAAACAGCAGAACAAGAACAACATCAGAAATCCCATCATGCTTTGCACAGCATCGGGAAAATGCTGGGACAGTTTTCTTCTGTGCAGCTAAAAATGAGGCTTGGGTAAGAAAAACAAAGTTATGATGCTGTGAAACTGTTAAAAGAAAACAAAACTGATTAGGAAGGTTAGATGTGTTGTGGATGATACATACCAATAAACCTCAAAAGAGACAGTATTTATGAAAAACTGTAGAAATTTTATTAATAGAAAAAAATCATTAAAATAGCCTGAGATGTATACCCAACCACCCACCCAGCAGCACACATCCCCAGCACCCCTGTAGACCAAAGCCCCACTCACTCACTCAAGCAGCATACACCAAGCATACAGCAAATTGTCAAGGCCTTGATCAGACAGCACCACTAGACTGTAGAACAAAGATTATCATCTCAGCAAGGGGATCACCGCCCCCGTTTTATATGACCTGCACAGTTAGTGAATCCAGAAGAAAAGAACTTGGCTCATATAGTACACAGCTGTCCATGAAGGATCCAGGTGAAATAAGAGCTAAGCAGGCTGCGTCCTTGCATATATGAGCTCCAATGGATGTATGTAGAGCATAGAGCAATTCACTGCTATTGCCTCAATGTCCCAAGGGGCTTCAAGAAAGCATGCATCTCAGTCAGCAACAGCAGGATAAGCAGACAAGCCTATAGCAAGGGCAGTTTTAGTCCAGCAAGAACGAAAAGCACATGTATGCAAGCAGGATAACCATTCATGCGAATGCCGCTGATGTAGCAAATATAAATCCAGAAATGGGTGCAGCAGCAATAGCGGTTATGTCAGCATCATCACATTGAGCATAGATGATTTGTACAGAAGTGCTCACCCCAAGGCCCTCAGATGTCTGGTAAGGCTAATCCATGCATGGGTAAAAGTGAGATGAGGAGTCCTCATAAAAGATCCCAAATCCGAGGAACGTGCTAGTGGTCAGGAGTGCTGTGTCCGTTGCCGCAGCAGGAGTGGTCAGGCATCCCAGCAGACACACGGTGACGCCACACGCAGCCTCGACATGTTTCACGAGCGTCTGCTCGTTTCCTCAGGAGGCGTGGCTCACCGTTCATCATCAGCAGTGCCCTTTCATCTCTTCATCCATCCAATCATGGTGCAAGTGGCAAGCCCCGCCCACCAGCCCCATCGCTGGCCAGCGGACGCACGCGCCCCCACCCCACACACTCCAACCCCGCCCACACCAATCCGGCAGGCCAGGGAAGAGAGAGGGGAGGCGCGCGCAGCCGCCAATGACGCCCGCACAACCCCGCAGCTCCCAGGCGACCAGAACGCCACGAGAGAGAGCGAAGAAGGCGGACATCAGAACCGAGCGAGGGGGCGGGCCGGACGGGGGTCATCCCAAGCACCAACACGGTACCTAATTATATTCCTATACAAAATGAATTATACCTATCAATTTAACTATACCCTTCATTAAACTAGGCTATAACACTAAATCTAGTAAATAAAATCTGACCTGCACCAACAAAGGCAGGACCCTATTATAAACATACTTGTCATAGATAAATACTTATCAAAGCCTACAAGGCTGCAGTCATGGGCATGGGGCAGCAGGAGGCACCGGGGCCCCAGCGGAAACAAGAAAAACACCCCAAGCACACAGGAGAGCAGAAAATAAAAGGTCTATAGAAAAAATAATAACAAAAAGTAAAAAAGAAATAATAAGTCAAACCGGCAAAAAAGCAGCAAAACCCTCCATCTCATTCAGGCCTGGAGGGGAGGTAGCTTTCAGAGTGAAGATCCAACGACATTCCTTCTGAAGTAGCAATCTATCTGGGTTCCCACCCCTAATTGATGCATAAATGCGGTCTAGACCAATGAATCTAAGTCCACTGGGATCACCATTGTGGTGCTGTCTGAAGTGGACCCCGACCGGAGCAGCGGAGCTCACACTTCTGATACTCTTAACATGTTCAGAGACACGTTCTCTGAGCTCACGAGTTGTTTTGCCAACATAAAATGCCCCACAGGGGCACGTGAGCAGATAGACAACAAACTTTGTTGCACAATTGACATAGTGTGAAAGACTCCACTGCCTCCCGTCGGGGAGCAAGACAGACGCACCCACAAACATAAACCTGCAATATGTACACCCACCACAGGTGTAAGTCCCCGAGACTCGACAATGTGGTCTAGGGGTACCTAGTCCCTCAAAGTGACCCCTAACTAGGGTGTCTCTCAAAGAGGGCGCTCTCCTAAATGTAATGTTGGGTCTTGGTGGAACAAACAAAGACAACCGCGAATCATTAACCAAAATGTACCAGTATTTATCCAAAATGTGTTTAATCTCACTATGTTCCACACAGTATCGGGTACAAAATCTCGTCTGACGTTTGGAGGAGGTAGTCACCCTATTGGGATTCAACAGTTTACCGCGGTCGCTGTTAAGGGCTCTGCCGTAAGCCTTTTTTAGTATTGAATCCTCATATCCCCGCACCTGGAAACGAGTGCGCAATTCCTTTGCTTCATGTACAAAGGATTCTTGAGTGCTGCAGTTACGACGAACTCTCAAATATTGGCCCGTAGGGATACCTCTGATTGTGTGCTGTGGATGACAGCTATCTGCCTGTAACAATGCATTAGTGGAGGTGTCTTTCCTATATAGACGGGTACTTATTTGGCCTGAAGTGTCACACATCACTTGAAGATCCAAAAACGGGATCATACAATGATGGTGATTCATGGTAAATTTCAAATTCCGGCAGTTAGTATTTATCTGCCCAACAAATTCAGTCAACTCTGTGAGGGTGCCAGTCCACAGCATGAAGATGTCATCTATGTACCTGTGCCAGACCAGAAACTGTTAAAAGAAACACCAAGCCTTTTCAGTGCTGCTGAGTAGATTTTTAGTCTGGAGGTTCAATTTAAATAATCCAGACCAGGATGGCGGGACCACTCCCTAGAGATGGCCCGAACCTCCAATTTTCGTGAACTGGGTTCGGTTCGCGCGAACTTCCGCAAACCACAATAGACTTCAATGGGGAGGCGCTCTTTGAAAAATAGAAAAAATTATGCTGGCCACAAAAGTGATGGAAAAGATGTTTCAAGGGGTCTAACACTTGGAGGGGGGCATGGCGGAGTGGGATACACGCCAAAAGTCCCGGGGAAAAATCTGGATTGGACGCAAAGCAGCGTTTTAAGGGCAGAAATCACATTGAATGCTAAATTGCAGGCCTAAAGTGCTTTAAAACATCTTGCATGTGTATACATCAATCAGGGAGTGTAATTAGAGTACTGCTCCACACTGACACACCAAACTCACTGTGTAACGCACCGCAAACAGCTGTTTGCGTAGTGACGGCCGTGCTGGAATCGTGCGCACCATGGCCAGAGTGCTCTTCCTCACTCAGTGATGTCAGGTAATGTCTGACTGCCTTATCAACTTTTGATGGTTCTTTCTCTACCACTGTTAAAGCTCACATCTATTTTTGTAAATACTTGTTCTGCTTGCTGTTCAGTACCTGTATGCTGTATCGAGAATCGGTTATGGAAGAAAAGTCTGCCATTGCGAGTGACCACGAGTAATGGCCGGGGAATCCTAGTTCGATTCTGGTCCAGAGTGGGAGCCTAAGTAAACGGCTACCACCACCGCACATCCAAGGAAGGCAGCAGGCATGGCATGCACGTCCCGAGGTAGTGACCAAAAATAACAATACAGGAGGACTTTCGAAGGCCCTGCTGTATATGTGAAATGAATTAACTTTAAATCCTTTAACGAGAATCTGTTATGGAGGGCAAGTCTGATGGTGCCTTCACTGCGACTCACCAGGTTGGTCACCTCCTCAAGG
Organism: Hyperolius riggenbachi; assembly: GCF_040937935.1. Classification (NCBI taxonomy): domain Eukaryota; kingdom Metazoa; phylum Chordata; class Amphibia; order Anura; family Hyperoliidae; genus Hyperolius; species Hyperolius riggenbachi. Next base: position 133,179,813 of record NC_090648.1, read on the forward strand.
AGGAGAGAATCTGTTATGGAGGGCAAGTCTGCCATTATGAGTGACCACGGGTAATGGCCGGGGAATCAGGGTTCGATTCCGGTCCGGAGTGGGAGCCTAAGAAACGGCTACCACCCCCGCACATCCAATGAAGGCTGCAGGCAGCGCATGCACGTCCCAAGGTAGTGACCAAAAATAACAATACAGGAGGACTTTCGAGGCCCTGCTGTATGTGTGAAATGAATCAACAGGTAGGTAGGTATATGCAGTAATGGGTATTACAATGTGCACCTGTCACACAGACAGGTAGTGGACAGGCACAGTGACACTAAGTGCGCTCAAGTAGGTAGGTGGGTGCACTGTGAACAACAGGTAAGTAGGTATATGCAGTAATGGATATTACAATGTGCACCTGTCACACAAAGAGGTAGTGGACAGGCACAGTGACACTAAGTGCGCTCACTTAGGTAGGTGGGTGCACTGTGAACAACAGGTAGGTAGGTATATGCAGTAATGGGTATTGCAATGTGCACCTGTCACACAGGTAGTCATTGAATGTGCTGGGCCTGGCAGTGACACACACACAGTATGAATTAGCAAGGCTGTCTATGCAACACAAGTGTCAGTAGGACACACAGAAAAAAAGATTAGCTCTCAAAAGAGCTGTTGGGGGGTGCTATTTTAGCAATAAGAATCAGCCAGGAGCAAGCTAACAAGACTATAACAGCCTAACTAATCTTTCCCTTTGAGAGTCTGCCAGCAGCTGTCCCTTCTCTCACTACTGCATGCACACGAGTGAGTGTAATTGCCGACAGTGCCTGCCTTTTATAAGGGAAGGGGAAGTGGCTCCAGGAGTGAGTGTAGCCTGATTGGCTACAATGTGCCTGCTGACTGTGATGTAGAGGGTCAAAGTTGACCCTAATGGTGCACTATGGGGGCGAATCAAGCTTCCGGAAAAGTTCCCGGTTCGCCGCGATCGTGAACCACGGAAGTTCGCCGGGAACCGTTTGCCGGCGAACCGTTCGGGCCATCTCTAGTGCCCAATTTTTTCTTGTTTTTTCCCAGTGGTAATAAATCAACCCTTAGGGCTCGTTCACACCTAGGGCGTTTTGCATTTTTTCTTGGCGTGACGGCAGTTTTAAAAGTGCCCTAAAATCGCTTGTGCAATTAATCCTTAAAGAGAACCCGAGGTGGGTTTGAAGAATATTATCTGCATACAGAGGCTGGATCTGCCTATACAGCCCAGCCTCTGTTGCTATCCCAAACCCCCCTAAGGTCCCCCTGCACTCTGCAATCCCTCATAAATCACAGCCACGCTGCTGACAAACAGCTTGTCAGAGCTGGCTGTGTTTATCTCTATAGTGTCAGTCTGCTGCTCTCCCCGCCTCCTGCAGAACTCCAGTCCCCGCCTGCATCCCTTCTCTCCCTGCTGATTGGAGGGAAGGGACGGGGGCTGGGCCCGGAGCTATGCAGGAGGCGGGGGAGCAGCTGAGACTGACACTAAAGATGTAAACACAGCCTCATAACATGGCTGTGATTTATGAGGGATTGCAGAGTGCAGGGGGACCTTAGGGGAGTTTGGGATAGCAACAGAGGCTGGGCTGTATAGGCAGATCCAGCCTCTGTATGCAGATAACATTCTTTAAACACACCTCGGGTTCTCTTTAAGGGATAGTTCATATCAGCGTGTTTCATTTGCTTTCCACTCAGCAAAGCGATGCCTGTACCATTTTTAGGGTGATTTTGCTACAATGGAAATGATAGGAAAAAAGCAAAACACTCTCACAAAATCTATTTATGCGGCGATTGCGTTTGCGCTTTTAAGACGTAATGTCATATCTTGTGTTTATCCACTCGTCACTGCTTACCAGCAACACCCTCTTGTAGCCAGTACATGTGTAACATCATGCATGGTGACAGTACGTGGATGCAGCGGTGTGTAGACTGCCATCAGTGATGTGAGTGTGCCAAAACGTTTTATCCTGTCACCAACAGGCTTTCCATCCTCATCCAGCCTTCAAGCAAGCAGAACATCTTTGCCGTAAAGATAATTCATCCTTCATTTTCTATATTGCTCCCACACAGAGGAGGACTGGTATATTGCAGGTTAACACATCCCTGCAGAAAGTGCTGCAATGCAGCCAAATACTGACTGGCAGTGACAGCAGCGCACAGCTCTCGCCGAAGAAAAAAAATAGAATTCTAGGAGTTTTTCTTCTAGCCCATCAAACAGAATATGCAGAGAACATAAAAACATGAAGGCAATTACAACCACAAAACCTATTTCCTCTTCCTCTGGAGCTGTTGTATTTTCTTTCTTTTTTTATGTATAAAGAGGAATTTATTAAAAGCATTCTCGACTTGGCAGTTTATGTAAATTGATTCTGTATAATGAAATCATAAGACCATTTATTAAACTTACAACCGGCGTAATTATAAGGCTTTCACTGCCAATACCGCGTCCCGGACTGACTGACAGATGGCAAGGAATGCCCGTTCATTGCTAGCAAGAAGGTTTCTTAATTATCTCATTATTTCAACAAGTCATTGATATTTGCTTCTGACACAAGGGACGCAAATGTGGGTTATGGTGGAGTGATATGAATGCTCCGTACCGGTTTCGGAACGTGAGGCATAAGAAGCAATAGCATCCGTCAAGCCACGGCGTTTATAGTCCACTGTATATCCTCCCCCATGTTTATTAAGAAAAATGACAGGAAGGACGTAATTAAAGGCGCAGTTTAGGAAATCACTTTGTCCTCCCCCATCCACAAATGAATATTCCTAACGGCACAACGATGAGTTCCTAGTAGCCTCTAAGTGATGAATAACGCCATTAATATTCTTTACCGCTGTTTAGAATTAAAAAGCAGCATTGATTAGACAAGAAAAATATAGAATGCTGTTCTTGGCCTTCATTTCATATGTAAATGTATGCGAATGAGTTTTAAAGAGGCAGGAATTTCTGAGGATAATCAAGTAGTAATAATAATAATTAGGACCAGAGCATTTGCAATTATTAAAAGGACATAGTTGCTCAGCTCACACAGTCTCCCACAAAAGTTATGCCTTCCTTAAGGTGCGTCACCAAAGGCCTCCAGTCTCAAGTAATCCAGCAAAGAGGAGATGGGCACTCGAAGGATATACTGACTCAGTAATGTATTCAGGCATACAAAGCCAGTATGTACATAAAGGAACAAATGCCATAATGTGTTTCAAATTAAATGATACTTTATCATAGGATAATGAGTAAGCATCATTTGATGTGAAACGTGTTTGGAAATCAGTTGTTTTATGTACATATTGGCTTTGTTTGACTGAATAAGTAGAGTGTTTTACCTTGTTGGTCATCAGTAAAAGCAATAAGTTGAATCAGGATAATACCATTTATTGGCTAACTTAGAGGAAAACTAAAAGTAAGCTTTCGGCTAATAAGCCTTCTTCAGACTTTGTTTCTGTATATTAACCAGATGTTACCACACTGTTTATATACACTGGACATTCGGAGGAGAACATTGTTTTGCAGATATAAATAAGTTACGTGCATCCAGAGTCTGTGTTATGTGATGTTTAACCAAACAGGTGGTCTTATCTATTTGTCATAAATTAGCTAGCATCACTGTGTGATCCATCTGAAGTTATAATTAAGGCACCTAATGACATTTATTTATGCCTGAAAAAGAATGTTCTCTTCCGAATGTCCATTGTGTATAATCTTTGTGTTTTAACATCTTGTTAATATACAGGTACAAAGTCTGAAGAAGGCTTATTAGCAGAAAGCTTACTTTTTGTTTTCCTCTAAGTAGGCCAATAAATGGTATCATCCTGATTCTTGCTTTGATGGAATAAATTCAACATATCCTTCGAGTGTGGATCTCTTCTTTGACAGTTGAAATTATTGCCAGTAATTTGATGGTAGGGGCTTAATTAATGGGTATTTAAATAATTAAGGAATAATTAACCATAATTAATGGTTAACTAATATGACAATCTACTCTTATCAAGAGGCAGAGGCACCTGTTTTCTTTCCTGATACTGCTCGATCCTTTGGTGGCTTCTTATACAGATGTACATTAAATCTTGCCAAGCAGCTTACAGGAGCATTGCTGTATCGAGGCTTAATGCTCCACTGGTAACAATCCTTGTTGGATGGAGGAACACAGATTGTTCTTGAGGTTGTTTGTGTCCATCCTTGCCCCAAGCACAATATTATACCTTTTGACAACCTCAGTATCCGACCATTCTATCCCTTTCCAAACACATCCTACAAACCTGTTGAGACTGACATGCCACTGCTAAGCTGATGGTATCCAGCTATATTTGCCCTCCAGACCTCCAGCTTAACTTCAGTCATAAATGCTTGCTTTGCCAAGCTATAGAATTGGATGAATGACAACTGTCTGAAACTAAAAGTTAGATTCCTTTCATCGGAGATCAGTGCCTGGCACCACCAGTCATTGCCACTAAGGCCGTACAACTACAACTTAAATAGTTTTGGCTATGGGCACAGCCTGGTTGCATCAATTGATGGTTGTAATGCCTGGCAGATCTCTTGTTTTCCTTCAGCCACTATACCCCAATCTAGAGCCGTAGCTCTGAGCTCGGCTCACGGTATTCACCTATAGACAAGCCCCAGCTTGAACAGGACACTGAATATGTCTCCTGACTTTGCTCCCAGGTCTTAACGTGCAAGATATAGCGGCTGAGGCCAGGGAAACCAGAGTACCACCTGAGCAAGCAAGACTATGCACCTGGGAGATATTAGGTAATAGACCGGAATGCTCTTGTGAAGGAGATTACTCAGATCACACCAGGAGCTATGGACAAGGGAGCAAGATTGCCCAGAGCGACCGCAGCTCTGAGCTTCCGATAACCACCACAATAAACACGGCACAATGGTTGCTCAGTGCAACCGCAGCACTGAGCATCTGATGTCCACCACACTGAGTAACAAGGACAGACAACAGACAGACAAAAGGAATGCTTGCCAATCTAATCACTGCCTCAGCGATAGCAAGCATCCATGCAGGCACGGACAAGACAAACTAGTAGGAGCATAACCAATAGCAACCACAGCTATAGTTACATCCACAGGGAAAAGACCAGTAGGAACAGACAGAAGAAATGCTTGCTGTAACGATCGGTGTCAGCACACAGAGAGAATCTGAGTATTGGTGATCTGCAGTATCACCAAGAATACAGATATAGCTAACCTCTGGACACCTATGTAATGTGAGTGTTTGGTGCAACAGTAATGATTTTGAGTGGGACCACCCGAGGAGCAGGTGGTCTTTGGCCGTATGGGAGTTACCTCCCTCAGATAAATGCAGAGACCTTTCAGCAGCCGGAGACATCCAAAGGGGTGACACCCCAGACTGAATAGCAGAAAGGCCCTGAGGCTAAGTGACACCTAAAAGGTGGGCGTCACAAGCAGGTCTGGAGACTAATCTCTCAATGGAGAGGGATAGCTCTCAAGGTCAGGCAGGCCAGGTCGGCAACACACAGGCAGATATGGTACAGAGACAGAAGGCTGATTCGGAAACCAGGGACAGGCAGGATTGGCAACAGGATATCAGATATGCGTAGGTACCGAATCAGAAAGCAGAGGGATAGTCAAGAATGCAGTAGGTCATAACAGATATCAAACAATGCCTAGTCTTGAGTGTGAGGTCCGTGGTCTCTACACCCTGGAACTAGTCTGAAGTATAATATGATGATAACACAGAATCCCTAGTCTTTGGTGTGAGGTCCGTGGTCTCAAAACCCTGGAACTAGTCTGAAGTATAACACAATGATAACACAGAAGTAATCTGTCTCAGTGTGAATTCCCTGGTCCTCCTGGTTCAAACACACTGTGGGATCTGACTATGGTCTGAGTTGTAACGATCGGTGTCAGCACACAGAGAGAATCTGATTATTGGTGATCTGCAGTATCACCAAGAATACAGATATATACCTGATTATTAATGATCTGCAGAATCACCAATAATACAGATATAGTACTAACCTCTGGACACCTATATATATGTATCGTGAGTGTTTGGTGTAACAGTATGACTTTGAGTGAACCACCTGATGAGCAGGTGATCCTAGGCAGTATGGGCAATACTGCTTTTAGAGAGTACAGAAACCTTCCAGCAGCCTGAGACTCTCCAAGGGGAGAAGTCAGGCCAGTAAGTGAGTGACACCTGAAGGTGGATGTCACTGACTGATCTGGAGACTATCTCTTAAAGGGGAGAGATAGCTCTCGAGGTCGGGCAAGCCAGGTCGGTAACACACGGACAGACAAAGTACAAAGACAGAAAGCTGATTCGGTATTCAAGGCAGGCAGGGTTTGGCAGCGGAATATCAGATATGCGGTGGTACCGAATCAGAAAGCAGAGGGATAGTCAGGAAAGCAATAGGTCATAGCAGATATCAAACAATGACTAGTCTTGGGTGTGAGGTCTGTGGTCTCTACACCCTGGAACTAGTCTGAAGTATAACAGAATGATAACACAAGTTCCCTAGTCTTTGGTGTGAGGTCCGTGGTCTCTACACCCTGGAACTGGTCAGAAGAATAACAGAATGATTACACAAGTAATCTGGCTCAGTGTGACTTCCCAGGTCCTCCTGGTTCAAACACACTGTTGGATCTCACTAAGGTCTGAGTGCTTCCACGTAGTGTTCGCAACGGCAGACAACTTGTGAGTGGCCAGCAGTAACAATATATAGAGCAGCGCTCTCTGGCGTCACCCCTAAGTGATAAACCAATGGTTACCATCTCTGAGGTCAGCTGATCCCCCCTTGGCCACCATAAAAGTTCTGCCTCTCAGCGCGCGCGTATTCCTGAACCTGTGTGAACTAACAGACTCAGCCACACCAGATGCACGCTGCTGCATGCAAACCGCCACGCTGGACGCGGAACCAGCCGCCTTGCTGTCAGTACATGCGGCGGCTTTTCGCGTTCCTTCAGATTACCAGATGCACGCTTCTGCATGCAAACCACCGCGCTGGACGCGGAATCAGCCGCCTTGCTGTCAGCACACGCGGCGGCTTTTCCGCGTTCTCTCGCATGAGTGGTTTCACGTAAGTTTTCGCAATGGCAGACAACTTAAGACTGACCAGCAATAGGTATATATAGAGTGGCGCTCTCCGGCGCCACTCACCGCTGAGCAATCAATGGCCACTAGTTCTGGGACCAGCTGACCAACCTGAAATGGGGAAAATCCTGAAGAGGAACTTTTCAGATTGTTGTGTGCAAATTCTGCAAATGGCAAAAACTTTACCCAGTCGGTTTGTGCATCTCTGTGCACTAACAGGCCCAGCCACCTCAGACGCATGCTGCTGCGTGCAAACAGCCACGCCGGATGCGGAATCAGCCACCTCGTCGCCAGTCTGCGTGGCGGCTTCTCCGCAATCTCTTACAGTACCCCCCCCCCCCCTGAGGAGTGGACTCCGGACACTTCCCACCAGGCTTTCCAGGATGCAAGTGATGGAATTCCTTTTTCAATTCATCTGCGTGCATGCGACAATCTGGCACCCAAGTTCTCTCCTCTATGCCATATCCCTTCCAGTGAACCAGGTACTGCACGGAGTTCTGCACAAGCCGGGAGTCCAGAATCTTTTCTATCTCATACTCAGGTTGGTCATCAATCAACACGGGGGGGGGGGGGGGGGAGTGGAATCCACATGCACCGCCGGCTTGAGCAAGGACACATGGAATGATCTCACACCTCGCATGCTGGTAGGGAGATCAATAGCATAAGTGACATTATTAATCTTTCTGGTCACTGGAAAAGGACCTATGAAACTAGGGCCCAGTTTGGGTGACAACTGTTTCAGAGCCAGATGTCGCATGGACACCCAGACCAAGTCCCCTGGAGAGAATTTCCATTCTATGGAACATCTCTTATCCCCCTGTTTCTTTTGGTTCTGAAAAGCCTTCCCCAAATTTCTTTTAACCATTCCCCAAATTTGCTTCAAGGCCCTCTGCCAATCCTCCAGGGCTGGAAACGGAGTGGAAGCCACTGGCAATGGGGCAAACTTGGGTGACCTTCCCGACACCACCTGAAATGGGGAAAAACCCTGAAGAGGAACTTTTCAGATTGTTGTGTGCAAATTCTGCAAATGGCAAAAACTTTATCCAGTCGGTTTGTGCATCTGCAACATAACATCTAAGAAACTGTTCCAGGGACTGGTTGACTCTTTCGGTCTGGCCATTGGTCTGTGGGTGGTAGCCTGATGAGAAGGAAAGATCCATGTCTAACTGATGGCAGAATGCCCTCCAAAACTTACATACGAATTGGACTCCCCGATCTGACACTACATTTTCCGGAATGCCATGCAGCCAGAAAATGTGCTGGATGAAGAGGTCACCCAATTCCTGGGCCGAGGGGAGTCCTTTCAAGGGGACAAAATGAGCCATCTTACTGAATCGATCAACTACCACCCAAATGACCGACATGCCCTCAGACCTGGTGAGCTCTCCCACAAAATCCATGGACACATTGGTCCAAGGTTCACTCAGAATTGGTAGTGGTTGCAACGTTCCAACAGGTGCCTGACGAGAGGGTTTGCTCCTAGCACACACTGCACACTCTCTTACAAACTCCTTACAGTCTGTTACCAATGACGGCCACCAAGCACATCTAGCAAACAGATCCTGAGTTCTGGTGGCCCCAGGATGCCCAGCATTCTTGTGGGAATGAAACAGCTGTAACAGTTGTAGACTAAAAGGCAATGGTACGAACAGGACCCCCTCAGGCTTGCCCTCTGGAACGTCCTGTTGGAATGGACTCAGAGTGACCGCCCAGTCTTTCCAGGTCTCAGTGGCTGCCACCAGCACCACCTTCTGAGGTAGAATGGTCTCAGGGGCTGAGGGCTGTGTTGTCTCGGGCTCAAAACACCGGGATAAGGCATCGGCCTTGATGTTCTTACTCCCAGGGGTATACGTAATTACAAATCTGAATCTCGAAAAGAACAACGACCACCGACCCTGTCGGGGGCTAAGTCTCTTAGCCCCCTCGATGTACTCTAAATTTTTGTGGTCGGTGTAAACTGTAATAGTGTGTTCGGCCCCTTCTAGCCAATGTCGCCATTCCTCAAAGGCCAACTTGATGGCTAGAAGTTCTCGGTTGTCGATATCGTAGTTTTTCTCTGCGGGTGAAAATCTACGGGAAAAATAAGCACATGGATGGAGTTTTCCCTGCAACCCAGAACGCTGAGACAACACAGCCCCCACCCCTACCTCTGAGGCATCAACCTCCACGATAAAGGGTAAGGTGACATCTACTTGTCTCAATATGGGTGCAGAACAGAACAGTTTCTTCAGAGTGGAAAAAGCAGCATGGGCCTCTGTGGACCAGTGGTGAGTATCTGCCCCTTTCTTGGTGAGACTGGTGAGGGGCGCAATCACCGTAGAGTACCCCTTATGAACCTCCTGTAGTAGTTGGCGAACCCCAGAAACCTCTGGAGTGCCTTTAAACCCACAGGTTGAGGCCACTCCAAGACAGCAGAAACTTTTCCAGGGTCCATAGAGAGGCCAGAGGTCGGGATAATGTACCCCAAAAAGGTGACAGAGGTAACTTCGAAAATGCATTTTTCCAATTTAGCATACAGCAAATTCTGTCTCAACTTCTGTAGCACAAACCTAACATGTTTCCTATGCTCTGAGAGGTTGGATGAGAAAATCAGAATATCGTCTAGATACACTAAGACGAACCTGCCCAACACCTCCCTGAACACCTCGTTTATCAGCTCCTGGAAGACGGCCGGGGCATTGCACAACCCGAAGGGCATCACCAGGTACTTGTAATGCCCGTCGGGTGTGTTAAAAGCCGTCTTCCATTCATCACCGTCCCTGATACGTATAAGGTTGTATGCAGCCCTCAAATTCAGCTTCGAGAAAATTCTTGCGTTAGAGACCTGAGTAAACAAATCATCAATCAAAGGCAAAGGATAGCAATTTTTTACTGTAATCTTATTTAAGCCCTGATAATCAATTCAGGGACGGAGGCCTCTGTCCTTCTTTTTCACGAAAAAGAATCCTGCACCTGCTGGTGACCGAGAGGAACAAATAAAACCTTTAGCCAAATTTTCTCGGATGTATTCCTGTATAGCCAATTTCTCTGGCCCAGACAGATTATAGAGATGACCTCTAGGGTGCATACAACCAGAACGAAGATCGATGGGACAGTCAAAGGGACGGTGGGGAGGAAGTTTATCCGCTGATTTAGGACAAAACACGTCAGCAAATTCTGATAACTGGCTTGGCAAACCTTCTACCTGAATTTTGGTGTTACCCAAGGTTATCTTCGCTAAACAATGATGATGGCAATGGGTAGACCAGCTCGTTAGCTGACCTGAAGCCCAATTGATCTGAGGGGAGTGAAGTTGTAACCATGGCATGCCAAGAATGATCGTGGAAGTTGTCATCCGCAAAACCAAAAATTGCAGACTTTCACTATGTAACACCCCCACTGTGAGTCTTAACTCGGGGGTCTGAGACAGAGGGTGTCTACTCTGCAGAGGGGAGTCGTCCACTGCAGTGATCAGAATCTGTTGCTTCAAAGGGACAATAGGAATCCCCAATTTCTTCGCAAATTCGTAATCCATAAAGTTAGCTGCTGAGCCAGAGTCCAGAAAGGCCTCAGTAGCAACTGTTTGATCCTTCCATGAAATAGAACAAGGAAGGAGCAAACGTCTATCGTTTAGAGGTAAAGACTGCGTGCCTAGGGTATTAACTCCGACTACACCCAGGCACTCAGGCAGCAGCGTTTCCCGACTTCTTGGGACAATTCTGCACTCTGTGACCCTCCTCTGCACAGTATAAAAAGAGCTGTTCTGTCTTTCTGCGATTCTGCTGCACCCGAGACAATTTTGACCGACCAATCTGCATTGGTTCCGGCGGAGGTGAAGCGGGGGGAGGAGAGGCGTAGGAAACATATCTCTCATTGTTCCTACTCCGAGTCTGTCTCTGGTAGCGTAGATGACGATCAACCCTGACTGCTAATGAAATGGCCTCATCAATAGACTTTGGCTCAGGATGTCCCAACATTAAATCAGAGACTGTGTCTGACAATCCTGATAAAAAAACAATCCAGAAGTGCAAATGACCTCCATCTAGCAGATACTGCCCATTTCCTGAACTCAGCTGCGTAATTTTCAACCGGATCCTTGCTTCCGCTCAGCGGTAGAGGCAATGTCCGGATCATCATAAATTGTAGCCATTGCTTTAAAAAACTCCACAACTGAGGCTAGGGCCTCATGCCCTGTCTGGAGACTATATGCCCAGGTCTGGGAATCCCCTGACAACAGAGTCTTAATAAACATAATTCTCTGTGCCACGGTCCCTGATGAATTAGGCCTCAACTCAAAGTATGATAACACTCTATTTCTGAAATTCTGAAAGTCAGATTTGTGACCAGAAAACCTTTCGGGCACAGGCACACGTAAGTCTGTACCTAGAGGAGATCGCACTGTATTCACAGCCGTCTGAAAGACTTGTACAGACCCAGATAAAGCGTTGATCTGCGTCTGATGGCTGTCCAGCACTCGGATGGAATTTTCCACCGCTTTGGTGAGCGCATCAAGACGGCTGTTAAGTGCGTCCATTTGGTTTTGGTCTGCCGTTCTGTAACGATTGGTGTCAGCACACAGAGAGAATCTGATTATTGGTGATCTGCAGTATCACCAAGAATACAGATATATAGCTGATTATTAATGAACTGCAGAATCATCAATAATACAGATATAGCTAACCTCTGGACACCTATGTAATGTGAGTGTTTGGTGCAACAGTAATAATTTTGAGTGGGACCACCCGAGGAGCAGGTGGTCTTTGGCCGTATGGGAGTTACATCCCTCAGATAAGTGCAGAGACCTTTCAGCAGCCTGAGACATCCAAAGGGGTGAAGCCCCAGGCTGAATAGCAAAAAGGCCCTGAGGCTAAGTGACACCTAAAAGGTGGGCGTCACAAGCAGGTCTGGAGACTAATCTCTCAATGGAGAGGGATAGCTTTCTAGGTCAGGCAGGCCAGGTTGGCAACACACGGGCAGATATGGTACAGAGACAGAAGGCTGATTCGGAAACCAGGGACAGGCAGGATTGGCAATAGGATATCAGATATGCGTAGGTACCGAATCAGAAAGTCTGAAGTATAATATGATGGTAACACAGAATCCCTAGTCTTGAGTGTGAGGTCTGTGGTCTCAACACCCTGGAACTAGTCTGAAGTATAACACAATGATAACACAGAATACCTAGTCTTGGGTGTGAGGTCCGTGGTCTCAACACCCTGGAACTAGTCTGAAGTATAACACGCTGATAACACAGAATCCCTAGTCTTGGGTGTGAGGTCCGTGGTCTTGACACCCTGGAACTAGTCTGAAGTATAACACAATGATAACACAGAATCCCTAGTCTTGGGTGTGAGGTCCGTGGTCTCGACACCCTGGAACTAGTCTGAAGTATAACACAATGATAACACAGAAGTAATCTGGCTCAGTGTGAATTCCCAGGTCCTCCTGGTTCAAACACACTGTGGGATCTGACTATGGTCTGAGTGCTTTCACGTAAGTGTTCGCAACGGCAGACAACTTGAGACTGACCAGCAATAGGTATATATAGAGCGGCGCTCTCCGGCGCCACCCACCGCTGATCAACCAATGGCCACTAGTTCTGGGACCAGCTGACCAACCTGGTCAGCTGATCCCTCCTTGTTTGGCATAAAGTTTCTGCCTCTCAGCGCGCGCGCACGTATTCCTCAGTCTGTGTGCACCAACAGGCCCAGCCACCTCAGACGCATGCTGCTGCGTGCAAACTGCCGCGCCGGACGAGGAATCAGTCGCCTCGCCGCCAGTCTGCGCGGCGGCTTCCTCGCAATCTCTTACACTTGCCAATCTAATCACTGCCCCAGCAATAGCAAGCATCCATGCAGGCACAGACAAGACAAACAAGTAGGAGCATAACCAAAAGCAACCACAGCTATAGTTATGTCCACAGGGTCAAAACCAGCAGGAACAGAAAGACAGAAGGATTGTTTGTCAATCTAATTGCTGCTCCAGCAATAGCAAACATCCACACAAGTTCAGACAAGACAAACAGGAAGGAACTCAACTAATAGCAACCGCAGCTATAGTTACGTCCACAGGAACAGAAGTAGCAGAAATACTAATAGTCACCAATGTGGTGAAGGCAGTCTCTAAGCTATCAGGATAGGAATACTTTACTGTACCCCCGCGGGTTCAGTGAACGTCCAAGCAAGCTAAGCAAGGTAATGCAATACAATTCAAACTTCACACAAAGAACACAGCAGTCAACTAAAGTAAAGTATGACGGGCAAGGGGCAAGGTGGCTGATGTCCATAGAAAAGCCTGCTCCTCCTCTCAGAGGAGAAGCAGGCTTTTCTATGGACATCAGCCAATGAGAGCAGACATGCAAATTCCCACACAGCTGAATGGTAATCACTCAATCCTGTGTTAGGCTGATTGAAGGCTGCAAGCTTACTGTGAATGGAAAGGACTCTCATTACAAATGCATGCAAAATTATGCAACAACATGTAAGAAATCCACAGCTGTCTGGCTGCAGTTCACCTGCAGCCATATGTGGATTCATGAAACATCCTGAGCTGCTCTGAACTGCAGAGTGACTGCAGATGGAAATGAGACTTATTGCAAATGCAATCAAAACTAAGCAACCAAATGCAAGCAGAGAAATCAAAACTGCTCGGTTGCAGCTCCACTGCAACTGACAGGACATGCTACAGGAGGGATCCTTACAATGGCGACTTCAACTATTTTATTGGGAAAAATTACTACCTTCCTACCTTTTCCTAAGAAACATTGCAAACATGTAATACCTTCAGAAGATCTGACAGTTTAAATTCATGTTTTCATGACATTGTAAATAATGCCATCTGCACATGACTTCCAAATAAGGACCTGCACTACCTGCAGTTAGTACAGATTGACAACAAATGGTTACCCATAGAATAAAGTGAAAAATAAGGCATTATGGTACCTATCTCTCACTACTCCAGATTTTTTATTTCATATGCTGGTAAGATGGTGTTTAATGCTACTATTCATTTTATTTCATGTTCTGGGAGGATGGGTTTTAAATGCCACAATTCTCTTTAGCTTATAACTAATGGTATATGTAGTCTGTCCAGTCACGTTTGAATTCTATTTATGTTGTCTCCCCATCACCTGGAGTCTGTGAAATGTGATGATTTAGGAAACTAGTGATCTAATCTATTCAGCTAGCATGCCTGTGAGACCCTCTTGAAGTGACAATTAAGGCATTTAATTACATGTATTTATGTTTGCAAAAAATGTTTCTTCTCTGAATGTCCAGTGTATATAAGTTGTTTTTTTCAACATTTTGTCAGTACATACAGGAACTAATGAAGGCTTATTAGCCAAAAGCTTACTTTTTATTTATCTCTAAGTTAGCCAATAAATGCTATTATCTTGTTTCAAAACTTCTTGCTACCCCAGTTCAAGAGAATCTAATAATATGGCCATCCCTAAGTCCACCTCAAAACCTTTGGACAAAGTATTTTGTCATGTTGCTTCTACTAGGGATTGCCATTCTGCACATTCCGAGTCAATGCAGAATTATGCAAATAGTGTTTGCAAATTCATTCAGCTTGAAAATGGACCAATCTATTTCCACTAAGTTGATTTTGATTGGTCCATATTCAAGCTACAGAAATTTGAATACAATATTTGCATAATCCTGCATCAACTTATTTATTCAATTTTACATTTTTATTCAGCACTTAAAAAAGACAATGTGTTTCACAGGCAACACCCCCATTTCCTGAAGTCAATGCAGTGCTTTAGTTGGCTGTACATAAAAATGATGACCACCTCATAGTGATGTCCAACCAACCATTGCATTAAGTTGAACTGTAAAATCAGGGGTGACACACCAGCTAAACGTGTTCTTTTTTAAGTACAGAATAAAAACTATCTCTACAACTTATCGGTTGGTAATTACACATAATGTAATCCTGCACTGTAATTACTCAGATTGTAAACCTGTAAACCTTTATGGCACCATGCATAGTCTTCACCATGCAGCTCTATACGCTGTATGTCATGTGACATGCATTGAGAGGCGCATGGTGATTGGCTGCACGGCACAGCACTAAAGAGAAATGAACTAGACCTGTCCTGCCACCAGAAACAGGTAGTGTATAATGCTCCACTGTTCTGTATTACGTACAGGAGTGCAATCCCCCTGTCATGGTCAGATGTCCAATCAATACTGAAGTACTTGGAGGGGGAGGGGGGGTGACCAAAAGATCTCTGTGAGGACGTCACAATGTAGTTGTGCCCTGCATTCAGCAACATAAAATTGCAGGTGGAAGGCACTTGGTGGCTGCTTGGATAGCAGATAGGAAGATGAGCTGCCAGAAAAATGCACAGTTCAGTTTCCTGTATGAAAGATGCCTTTAAGAAAACCTGAAGTGTAATGCAAATAAAAAATCAGATACTTACCTAAGCAAGGGGAAGGCTCTGGGTCCTATAGAACCTTCCCATTCCTCTCATGGACCCCTCTTTCCAGCACTGTCACTTCCTTTCAAATTTCCCATTGTCAGAGACTGCAGAAGTCTTCAGTAGCCTGAGTTCTCCCGAAAATGGGCAGCTCTGTACTGTGCATGCGTGAGTGCGCGAGAGAGAGTTCACTTTGAGGTTTCCTGCAATTTATGCTAAAGTATCTCTTTGTTGGGATTGGACCAGAGGGGCTAGCCTTCACTTCACATGCACAGCTAACACCCAGGACTCTATTGCAGATTCATAGTTTATTGCAAACATTTTGGAAGGTGCAAACTAGGCGCTAACCACTGTAGGGAATTTTACAGAAGTTCTGGCCCAGTTTTTGAGCCATCACAGTTTGACCTTTGTCAAAGCCGCTCAGACCCCTACCCTTGCCCATTTTTCCTGCTTTCAACACATCTTTAACAACCGGCTGCTCCCTTGCTGCCTAAAATACGTGCTAGGGCCATGGTAATGAGATAATCAATGTTTTCACTTCACTTGATGGTGTTTTTAATGGTGTGTCTCATCAGTGCACGCTGTAGATACTAAGGCTACTTTCACATTAGGACGTTGCGGTTTGATGCGACGTTAAAGTTGCACCGCAAAGTAACAACACAACACGGCCAAAAAGTTGCAACGCAGCGTTATAACCGCATACAGCATGTACAGTAGAACATGCAGGCAATGAAGAATATATCGCTAAGTGTTACTGAGCATGTGCAAACAGCCTAACGCAGCTAAAAACGTGTATAACGCATAGCATGCAGCACTTTCATTTAACGTGCAGCGTAAGGCACCAACGCAACGTCTGCACTGTGAACAGGCCATTGATTTTTCATTGTTGTGAGTTATTCTGCGTTACATGTTGTTTTAACGTGCAACTTTAACGTCGCACTGTGAAAAGGGCCCTAAATGCTTATATTCCTCTAATGAAATATTTATGTGGTTTTAAGGTAAATTTGTGAAATTTCCATAGAAAAGTGTTTCTTGCGCGCCTTGCCAAAGCATGATTATTCTGCCTGTGTTTGCTTCAGTTTAATTGTGTGCATCGTTTTCTTGCCTTGTTGGTGAATAAATTACAAATGAATAATAATACTATTAATAATGATCTGCTGGTGTATGACAGTGGACCTATTGCTTTTGAAAAAATTCAAACTCCCTTTAATTAAAATCTTGTTTAAAGGTAACCAACCAGAAAAAATAGAATATCTTCCTTTTAATTGCTTGGAACAAAGAGATTCTTCACTGGGAGGATTGTGATACTTGCATTAGTTTACAAACTGTCACAGACAGCAGAAGACATATTTACAGAGTGTGAAAACACCTCCAGTCTGACTCAATGTAACAGACTGTGCTCGTGAATTAAGGCAGTCAGCTGAAAATAACTCAATTTTCATTATTTTGCCTGCATTGCTATAATGAGTCATGTGGACCTTGTTATGAGTTCCTTCTACCTTATTATTTTTGGGTCTTTTCACATTGTTTCAGCATTTGCCACTGACAGCATAATGACTTTGTAGGCCAGAGGTTCTGGGAGAATAGCGTATGCAGATATTCACAGGTATACATGAAAAAAAGGCGACTGGGAAAAAAAGGTCGCAAGGTTTGCCGCTAGTAGAATCTCACTAAAATTAGCAATATTCTACTACTGAAATTCCATCGAAAAATATGGGTAATTTACATTGGCTAAACCTAAACAAACTCTCACACAGAATCCTCCCTCTACCGATGCCTACCCCTAAGACCCCCCCCATAGGTGCCTAACCCTAAGACCCCCGCTGGTGGTGCTTAGGACCCTCCTGGTGGTGCCTAACCCTGAGACCCCCGTGGGTGTGCCCAACCCTAAGATCCTCCGTGATGGTGCCTAAATCTAAGAAACCCGCCATGTGGTACCTAACCCCAACACTTAGCTTGGATAAGATTTGCAGAGGTTTTCACTCAGTCATTTCTTTGGGCGAATGAAGTGGAAAATATATATATATATATATATATATATATATATATATATATATATATATATATATATACAATTCTCTAATATTTGCAGTTTATACACTACACTCAGCATCCTAAATTTTTTCACAGAGCAGGCTAGTGAACTTTTGAAGTTTACTCTGCAAAAATAACAAAATACAATGACAGACACTTGAGATAATAAGCTTCAGAAGACAGAGCTCTCTGCGACTTTGAAAGTC
Source organism: Hyperolius riggenbachi (assembly GCF_040937935.1). NCBI lineage: Eukaryota > Metazoa > Chordata > Amphibia > Anura > Hyperoliidae > Hyperolius > Hyperolius riggenbachi. The sequence continues at coordinate 133,197,518 of NC_090648.1, forward strand.
GTGGAGCTCAGGTAAGCTCTTTTGAATAGATAACAACTGGAGTTTCTTAACTCTCCCTGTACTAGAAACAATATTAGACTCATATCTCATTCTCTGCTGCTAATGTTTTATTTCTTAGATGTACTACATATAAAAATCATTATATCATACATTTATTTTCACTTCAGATTCCATTTAAGACTGCAAATTAGCCTTTCCATTTTAGCAACGTTCTTATTTTTTGCTGATAGGGCACTCCTGAGCCTCAATTGCACCTGCAGGTTGCTGGAAGTCAAATCTCTGATCCAACTATTGTAAACCTCTGTTCTATATGACCAGTCTCTGTATTGTTGCAGAGGTTGTTATCTGACGAGGCCAGGAGGAAGTAGAGAGTCAGCTTGGACTGCCAGGTCACTTGCTCACTCGCAAGACTCCAGGACAATCCTCCAGAGCAGCTCCTACTGTATGAAACTCCCCACATCAGGCTTGTCCCCACCTTCAACTCAATCAAGCGGGTCTTACAGACCCATCTGTTCACCACTGCTTACACTTCAAGGGAACCTAAACTGAGAGGGAAATGGATGTTTCCTTTCAAACAATGCCAGTTGCCTGGCAGTCCTGCTGATTTCTTTGCTGCAGTAGTGGGTGAATCACACCTTAAACAAGCATGCAGCTAATCCAGTCTGACTTCAGTCAGAGCACCTGATCTGCATGCTTGTTGAAGGGCTGTGGCTAAATGTATTAGAGACACGGGATCAGCAGGAGAGTCAGTCAACCAGTATTATTTTAAAAGGAAAAATCCATATCCTTCTCAGTTTAGGTTCACTTTCATGTTCATAGCTCCAACCCTCTCCCTTGGACTTACACTCCTCCCCCTCGTGTGTCCCTCTTCCCCACCCCATATATTGCAAGTCTATTTAGCCTTGTATTTGGCTCTTTTCCATCACCACATGGACTTGTCTGCTATAATAATCCCTACATTGACTCATCACTATTTTGTGTACCATTGCAGAACGCTATAATGTCCAACATTGTTTAATGTTGTAATGTCTCCCCTATGTATTGTACTACAATGCATAATGTGTTCATGTTTTATAAATAAAGTTTAATAATAGTAATAAAAGTTCAGCTAACATAAAGGACTCAAAAAAGCCTCACCAGGCACTGCTAACATAGTGACTCTGTAGAACTGCTTGTCTGTATATTAGTCATCTAAATCAGGGGATAATTTAATCTCATTAAGTAAATGGATTATGAGCTCTCCTAAAACTATATTCAGTGGAACTTTCATATATTTTCATATTTTTATAACAATCTAAATGTTTACTGCTTATCTGTAGCTTGTCCTGTCTACGTAGGATACAAATTGCTTTTTTTTTTTTTTTTAATAAGAAAACACTTTATAACTTGAAAGTGACAACATACATCATAATGAGGGTCACTTACAAGGCTGAGCAAAGAGGATAATAGTCCCAACTTAAGAACATTTTTAAGATGTCTTAAAGCAATCCAGAATTTTTCACAGCCATTAAAATCAGGACTGCTTATAAGCCCGTGCATTACAAGGTTCTAAAAGCTAAGCGTAAAAGCTTATGCCCACTCCCTGATTATAATGGATATAATAAAGACTGGATTACTTTAATATACCTTTGATGAAAGTGTTGTTCGTTGCGGTGCTTAGTCGATTGCACTTTCATCTTCAACACTCAGATTGTGAAGGGGAAGAAGCAGTTAAAATCCTAGTAGTGATCTTACTATATCACAAACTGATACTTCCCTTTGGGGTGAGCTATTGAAAAGGTGTGAAAATATCACCCAGGAAAAAGGTCAGGAAAAAAAGTTAATGGAATTGGGGCCTATGTGCAAAATCATGCCCTAAAAAACAAATCAGCTCAATCAAGCCAAATATTTTTTATTCTCAATGTTGATAGAAGCCATACATTGTACCCAAAGCGATCCTTGGGTACAAAATCCTATACTTACCTAAGAGGATGAAATCCTCTGGATCCTATAGAGGCTTCCCCCGCCTTCCTACTACAACTAATAATAACAATAATATATATATACAAAAAGAGACAAAGGCAAGCTGGCATTGCTGCAAAGATTGTGTGTCCAAGAATGCAAAAGGGCTACAGCAGGCTGGAGCAAGCAAGCATATACAATAATACAGCATTGATGCAATCCTGGTAACAGTGCAATAAAAAGCATATCATGGAGTCTGGGGGAGAGTTATAGTGGATAGTGGGTGCGGGCAATGGAAAGCCTGATGGCCGTTTTGCACCAGGCAGCACTTCCTCTGAGGCTATGGGCTTGATTCACAAAGCGGTGCTAACAGTTAGCACGCTGGTGAAAAGCCCTTTATCATGCCTAAACTCAGTTTAGGCATGATAAGTTTAGGTGTGATAAGTTTAGGTGTGATAAGTTTAGGCATGATAAGTTTAGGTGTGATAAGTTTAGGCATGCTAAGTTTAAGCGCCAACTGCGTTAGCACCGCAGTGCACAGCTGATCAAAAGTTTTACGCTAGCAAAGACTGGTGCACTTTGTATAAAGTTTAATGGCGCTGCTTTGCGTGCGGGACTTTGCAAGCGATCTAAACTTATCTAAACTTATCACACTTAAACTTATCACACCTAAGCTTATAATGCCTAAACTTATCACACCTAAACTGGCTTTTCACCAGCATGGTGCAATGGTTATCATGCCCAAAGTCTTTTAGGCATGCTAACTGGGTTAGCACCGCTTTGTGAATCGAGCCCTATGTGTGTGAATATATATTCACCGATTTCCTATTAACTTTTCTCCTGATTTTTCTCCAAGGAGATATTTTTAAGCCTATTTAATACAATGGGCCTGATTCACAAAGCGGTGCTAACAGTTAGCACGCTGGTGAAAAGCCCTTTATCACGCCTAAACTCAGTTTAGGCATGATAAGTTTAGGTGTGATAAGTTTAGGTGTGATAAGTTTAGGCATAAGTTTAGGTGTGATAAGTTTAGGCATGATAAGTTTAAGCACAAACTGCGTTAGCACCGCAGTGCACAGCTGATCAAAAGTTTTGCGCTAGCAAAGTCTGGTGCACTTCGCATAGAGTTTAATGGCGCTGCTTTGCGTGCGGGACTTTGCACGCTATCTACACTTATCTAAACTTAGCATGCCTAAACTTATCACACCTAAACTTATCACACCTAAACTTATCACGCCTTAACTGGCTTTTTACCAGCGTGGTGCAATGGTTATCATGCCTAAAGTCTCTAACTGAGTTAGCACCGCTTTGTGAATCGAGCCCTATATCTTTAAAGCATGCAAGACAATACCCAAAGTAAGGTAATATTACTTGTTTACCTAAATTGGTAGGTGCTGATGAAAAGTTATTTTTTAGATAATATGAAAAAATATATGCTGGGCGAAAACTGAGGAGAAAAAGTTAATTGGAAAAAGTTAATTGTATAACATTAAATATTGGTCAAAATAAAATCCTCTTCTGTAGCAATAAAAGGGTCCAGAACTGTTAGGTGTTTGTGCTTGGTGGTAGTGACGTGGGTATTGATGTGTCTCTCACAATAATCAGTGGAGAAGGACATGTGACAGACTGCCAAGGTACTGGGCCTTGTCTGGTAGACTGAGACAAAAGTGAGTTCGGTGCCATTCTTCCGAAGGTCACTTTCAGCTGCTGGAAATAGAATGAAATTATGTCTGCAGCCAGTAGTGGTAAGAAATGTGATCTACTTTCCTTTGTCCTATTATCCATCTACACCAGGTTTTATGAAACAGAGTTGGACCCCCGGGTTCCTTAAAAGACATTGCAGGGATCCTTGGCATTTTCCCTCCAATGAGAGTGGCCTCAGTTGATGGGGTGAAAAACGACCTCCTTGGCTTCTCTATAAAAATAAGGGATAAATTAGGGGCCACTATAATGAGAAGCACAATAATGAAAAACAGCATGTTAGTGAGGCAGTATAATAAAGAACCCTGTTATAAGGGAGCACTACAGCTATAATTAGAAACACAAACACTGGCTGCTATAATTGTGATTATTATAGATGAGGAACATGGGATTGGGGCTAAACAAGGAGAATGTTACGATTACAAAAAGGTTTTAGCCACACCTTATTTTAAAAACCATGCCTTCTGCAAATTTCCACTCCTTCCACTAATGCAATGAGTTCCCTAAGATGCCAAAAATATTTAAAAGGTTCCTCAATAGAGATGGCCTGAACCTCCGATTTTCGGTTTGCGAACCTCCCCAAAAGTTTGGTTCACGCGAACTTTCTCGAACCGCAATAGACTTCAATAGGGAGGCGAACCTTGAAAACTAGAAACACTTATGCTGGCCACAAAAGTGATGAAAAAGATTTTTCAAGGGGTCTAACACCTGGAGGGGGGCATGGCGGAGTGGGATAGATGCCAAAAGTCCCGGGGAAAAATCTGGATTTGACGCAAAGCAGCATTTTAAGGGCAATCACATTGCATGCTAAATTGGAGGCCTAAAGTGCTTTCAAACACCTTGCATGTGTATACATCAATCAGGTAATGTAATTAGAGTATTACTTCACACTGATACACCAAACTCACTGTGTAATGCACCGCAAACAGCTGTTTGTGTTGTGACGGCCGTGCAGGACTGGTGCGCACCATGGCGAGAGTGCAGGCCGTGGCAGTTTTCAAGCCCATATGGTCGCCGGGCTGTGGTACCTCAATGACAGAACAACAGTGACTGTCCAGCTGATCAAATTTAGTCTGTCCACAATGCAGCAACGACCTTATAAACTCCCCCCCCCCCCCCCCCGAGACACTCATATCGCCATTGGTCATTGCTTCATTGTGATACGCAAGCCCCTTCACCGTTGCAAGGTAATGATCACGAAGGGGAATTGACACATGTACATGATGTTTGTTTTGTTTATTTTGTTGTTTGTTTTGTTGTTGCAGCTGCAGTGCAGCCAGAAAAATTAGGCAGGCATGTACACGCACAAGAAAAAGTAGTATAGCGGCCTTAAAAATTCAGGAATCCACCTGGAGTCCTGGACCCTGTTGGTGGTGGCGAAGAAGGCAGTCAAGCGGCCTGCAGGCAGAGGTGCTGTGTGGGGAGCGACTTAGTCTTGGGGCAGGCAGTCACACGGCGTGCAGGTAGAGATGCTGTGTGTGGGGATAGACTTAGTCTTGGGGCGGGCAGAAGCCCTCCAGGATCCATGTCTCATTAATTTTGATAAAGGTGAGGTACTGAACACTTTTGTGACTTAGGTGACTTCTCTTCTCAGTGACAATACCTCCACCTGCGCTGAAGGTCCTTTCTGACAGGACGCTTGAGGCAGGGCAAGACAGAAGTTGGATGGCAAATTGGGACAGCTCTGGCCACAGGTCAAGCTTGCTCACCCAGTAGTCCAAGGGTTCATCGCTGCTCACAGTGTCTACATCCACACTTAAGGCCAGGTAGTCAGCTACCTGCGGTCCAGGCATTGGTGGAGGGTGCATCCGGAAGGGCTAAGGCGAGGCGTTGGACTAAAGAATGTCCGCATGTCTGACATCACCATGAGATCGATGGAGCGTCCTGTCCTAGCCTGCGTGGACATGGGAGACTGGCAGTGGTACCTTTATTGCATTGTGCTGTGACATCACCCTTAAATGCATTGTAAAGCATAGTTGGCAGCTTGTTCTGCAAGTGCTGCATCCTTTCTGCCTTCAGGTGAATTGGTAACATGTCCGCCACTTTGTGCCTATACCGAGGGTCTAGTAGCGTGGCCACCCAGTAATTGTCATTCCCATTGAGTTTTTTTATACGGGGGTCCCTCAACAGGCTGGACAGCATGAAAGACACCATCTGCACAAAGTTGGATCCAGACGTACTATCCATCTCCTCTTGCTCTTCCTCAGTGATGTCAGGTAAGTCCTTCTCCTCGCCCAGCCATGAACAATACCACAAGAACGTTGAGCAGCACAAGCCCTCTGCGATGCCTGCTGTGGTTGTTCTTTTGCCGCTGTCTCCTCCTCCAAAGAAACACCTTCCTCATCATCTGAGTCTGACTCCTCTTCCCCACACGACTCTTCCTCCTCTTCCTCCTCCCTCCTCTGTGCTGCCGCAGGTGTTGAGGAAACATCTGGTTCGGATGAGAATTGATCCCACAACGGTTCCTCCCATAACTGTACCTGTTCACGCTCCTCCACAGCTTGATCCACCACTCTACGCACGGCATGCTCCAGTAAGTAAGCGTACAGGATCAAGTCGCTGATGGTGCCTTCACTGCGACTCACCAGGTTGGTCACCACCTCAAACGGTTGCATGAGCCTACATGCATTTCGCATGAGTGTCCAGTTGTTGGGCCAGAACATCCCCATCTCCCCAGACTGTGTCCTTCTACTGTAGTTGTAGAGGTACTGGGTGACGGCTTTCTCCTGCTCTAGCAGGCGAGAGAACATAAGGAGGGTCAAATTCCAGTGAGTCAGGCTATCGCAAATCAGGCGTCTCACCGGAAACTTTTTTCTCTGCTGAATATCGGCAAAGCGTGCCATGACCGTGTAAGACCGCCTGAAATGCCCACACAACTTCCTGGCCTGCTTCAGCAAGTCCTCTAAACCTGGGTACTTTGACACAAATCTTTGAATGACTACATTCAGCACATGTGCCATGCAGGGTACATGTGTCAGCTTTCCCAAATTCAAAGCGGAAATGAGATTGCTGCCGTTTGTCACACACCACGTTGCCAATCTGCAGCTGGTGCGGGGTCAGCCACTGATCCACCTGTTTGTTAAGAGCAGCCAGGAGAGCTGCTCCAGTGTGACTCTCCGCTTTGAGGCAAGACATGTCTAAGATGGCGTGACACCGTCATACCTGGCATGCAGCATAGGCCCTGAGGAGCTGGGGCTGTGTAGCTGGAGAGGAGATCACAGCACCAGTAGAGTTGAAGTGCCACTCAGCCAAGGAGGAGGAGGATGACGAAAGCAAAGAGGATGTAGCAGGAGGAGAGTAGGTAGCAGGAGGCCTGCCTGCAAGCCGTGGAGATGTCACAAGTTGGTCCGCTGCACAGCCATGTACTCCCTGCTTGCCATTGGTCACCAGGTTGACCCAATGGGCTGTGTAAGTAATGTACCTGCCCTGACCGTGCTTGGAAGACCAGGCATCCATGGTCAGGTGGACCCTTGACCCAACGCTGTGTGCCAGAGATGACACCACTTACCTCTCAACTTCACGGTACAGCTTGGGTATCGCCTTATTTAGAGAAATAATTGTGGCCTGGCATCTTCCACTGCGGTGTCCTGATGGCCACACATTTACGGAAGGTCTCAGAGTCCACCAGCTGGTATGGTAACAGCTGGCGAGCTAACAGTTCCACCAAGCCAGCTGTCAGACACCGGGCAAGGGGGTGACTGGCAGAAATTGGCTTCTTCCGCTCAAAGATTTCCTTCACAGACACCTGGCTGTTGTGGGCGGAGGAGCAGGAACCGCTCAAGGTCAGAGGCGGAGTGGAGGACTGTGGCTGTGAAGGTGCAAGGGAGAAAGCGGCTGAAGATGCTGCACCTGAAGGAGGAAGGGGAGAAGAAGAGTGGCTTTTCTTCTGGTGCTCTTCCCATTTCAGTTTGTGCCTTTTCTCCATGTGCTTTCGTAAGGCAGTCCCTACGTGGGTGTTAGCCTTTCCACGGCTCAATTTTTGGAGACAGAGAGAACAGATGGCATTGCTCTGATCTACGGCAGACACACTAAAAAATGTCCAAACCGCTGAGCCCCACTGGGGTGTGGGTACTATGGTGGCCTCAGCAGCTGACGTTGAAGGGCATGTTGGCTGGCTGTCCATAGGTCGCGATACATGGTGCCGGACACTGCCACCAGCTATTTCTGGCGATGAGCTCCCCCTGCTTCTTTCAGGGACTCATCTCGTCTACTCCTCTCTGACTCCCCCTCTGAACTGTTCATCTCCTCTCTATTGGGAACATACGTGGCATCCGTATCATCGTCATCATCATAATCATCCTGCCCAGCTTCACTTGCCTCAGACACCTCCAAAATTGCACCAACAGCAGGTACTTCATCCTCCTCCTCCTCACACGTTACGTCCATAGTGTCGCCTAACTCAGACATATGAGGTGGTGTAACTTGCTTAGCGCCTTTATCTGGTTGTAACAATAATGGTTGTGCATCACTGATTTCCCCACCAAATAACTCCTGCAAACTGTCAAATGCAGAGAATGTGGTGCTTGTAGTAGCGCTGGTGGCTGCGGAAGATGAGGGGTTCTGTGTTAAATAGTCAACCAGGTCCTGACAATCTTGGGAGTTGATGGGACGTGCCTTTTTCTGAGCACTGTACTTTGGTCCAGGGCCGCACAAAATCACATCAGCACGACTTCGCACAGACCTGCCGGGTGGCCTTCCTTTGGGTCTGCCTCTACCTCTGCCTCTATCTGTTTTGTCCGTTTTGTCCATCTCAGAGGGGATGAAGTGAAAGGTATGCACTGACTTGACTAATACAATGTGCAGTCACACAGGTGCAATTAACAGGTATGCACGGAGTGGTATATCACACTGCGTGCACTCACATAGGTAGGTGGGTGCACTGAACACAACAGGTAGGTATACGCAGTGATGGGTATTACAAAAGTGCACCTGTCTCACACAGGTACCGTGAACAGGTACAGTGGCTGGTGGTATTAAATATCACACTGCGTGCACTCACTTAGGTAGGTCAGTGCACTGAAGTGAACAACAGGTAGGTATATACAGTGATGGGTATTACAATGTGCACCTGTCACACACAGACAGGTACCGGACAGGCACAGTGACACTGCGTGCGCTCATACAGGTAGGTGGGTGCACTGTGAACAACAGGTAGGTATATACAGTGATGGTTATTACAATGTGCACCTGTCAAACACACACAGGAACCGGACAGGCACAGTGACACTGCGTGCGCTCACGTAGGTAGGTGGGTGCACTGTGAACAACAGGTAGGTATAGGCAGTGATGGGTATTACAATGTGCACCTGTCACACACACAGACAGGTCCCGGACAGGCACAGTGATATTGCTGGCGCTCACGTAGGTAGGTGGGTGGGTGTACTGAAGTGAACAACAGGTAGGTAGGTATATGCAGTGATGGGTATTACAATGTGCACCTGTCACACACAGACAGGTACCGGACAGGCACAGTGACACTGCATGCACTCACCTAGGTAGGTGGGTGCACTGAAGTGAACAACAGGTAGTAGGTATATGCAGTGGTGGGTATTATAATGTGCACCTGTCACACACACACAGGTACCGGACAGGCACAGTGACACTGCGTGCGCTCACGTAGGTAGGTGGGTGCACTGTGAACAACAGGTAGGTACAGTATATGCAGTGATAGGTATTACAATGTGCACCTGTCACACACACACACACAGGTACCGGACAGGCACAGTGACACTACGTGCGCTCACGTAGGTAGGTGGGTGCACTGTGAACAACAGGTATGTATAGGCAGTGATGGGTATTACAATGTGCACCTGTCACACACACACAGGTACCGGACAGGCACAGTGACACTACGTGCGCTCACGTAGGTAGGTGGGTGCACTTTGAACTAAAGGTATGTATAGGCAGTGATGGGTATTACAATGTGCACCTGTCACACACAGACAGGTAACGGACAGGCACAGTGACACTGTGTGCACTCACGTAGGTAGGTGGGTGCACTGAAGTGAACAACAGGTAGTAGGTATATGCAGTGAGGGGTATTATAATATGCACCTGTCACACACAGACAGGTACCAGACAGGCACAGTGACACTGCATGCGCTCACGTAGGTAGGTGGGTACACCAAAGTGAACAACAGGTAGTAGGTATATGCAGTGATGGGTATTATAATGTGCACCTTGCACAGCAGTAATTACCACTAACCACTAAGGGGCCAAAGGCCAGCTGCAACTGACTGACAGGGCTGTATATAATGCAAATGGACCACACACAAAAAAAAAATAGATCACAAGAACAAGATTAGCTCTCAAAAGAGCTGTTGTGAGGTAATTTTTTAGCAATAAGAATCAACAAGGAGCAAGCTGACAAGCCTACAAGAGCCTAACTAAGCTTTCCCTATAAGTTTCTGCACAGCAGCTCTGCCTTCTCAAATTAATGCAGGCACCAGAGTGAGTCCAATGCCTGACGCTGCCTGCCTTTTATAAGGGGGGGTGGCTCCAGGAGGGAGTGTAGCCTGATTGGCTTTAATGTGCCTGCTGACTGTGATGTAGAGGGTCAAAGTTGACCCTCATGATGCACTATGGGGGCGAAACGAACTTCTGGAAAAGTTTGCGGTTCTCCGTGATCGCAAACCCCGGAAGTTCACCTGGAACCGTTCGCCGGCGAGCCATTCGGGCCATCTCTATTCCTCAAGGGTGAAAAGTGTGAGAAAGACTGATCTACACACTCACAAAGTGGTAATCCAGCCAAAAGGCGTTTTCTTTATTATTGTTGTTTTTGTTTGTACCGTATTTCCTTTTTTAAAAACTTTTATCAGTTAGCCACTAAAATGTATCATTTTTTCAATATTCATCCTTACTGCTGCCACCAAAACAAGTGCTTCCTTGACAAAGGGGACCCTGTGAGGCCCGCAAGTAATTCTTGGTTCCATGGATCTCTACAAATCTAAATCCAAAGGACAGCGCTATGAGGTACCAGAGGTCAACAGTTGTGAAGTGCACAACATATAATATACAATGTACATGAAGAGACCTCCCCACATGAGTCAGTGTGGGAGGTTTACATGGCCCACAGGTGTGTTCGGGTTCTTGCTGATCCCCCACCTCCCTAATATGTGAATTGTAGGGAGGGGTGTAGCTATCTCACACGCATGCAGGGCTGAGTATAGACAGATGCAGGTCAGTGTAACCAATGGGTGAAAGATCACTGCCCAATTTGGACACAACAAGGCCCTGTACAAAGTCTACTGCTCAGTAAACTGAGGGCATAACATAAGAGGGTGCAAATATATACAGTGACACCAGTTTCAACATGTTTCACCCCAAAAGGCTTCATCAGGAAAAGATAGTGTACAGTGCAACAATATACAATAGTGACATAAGACCCCCACCAACAAAATTCCCAGAAGCAACAGCCCAAGTCAGAGCTGAGTTGCCAAATGAAGTTTCATTTGACAACTCAGCTCTGACTTGGGCTGTTGCTGCTGACCTCTAGTACCTCATAGGGCTGTTCTTTGGACTTTATTTAGTAGTATTTTTCCCTGGTACTCCATTCGGAAATGTTTGCTTTCATGGATCTCTGATAGTAGATTAAAACTCTTAAAAATTGAACAAACATGGGTGTGCAAACTACCGTACCTTTTATTGGAATGCATATTTATTGTAGGATAATTCCAGTAATCCCTAGCCTAGCACCCTGGCATACTCAAAGAAGCTGTGCAGCCTCCTTCTTATACGCATTATCAAAATAAGATTTAAAGAGAATTCAAGGTGGATCCTTGCAAAAAAAGATTTATACTTACCTATGGAGAGGAAAGCCTCTGGATCCTCCAGTAGCTTCCTATGACCTCCTCAAGACCTCCACTACTGCCCAGGACCCTCTGGAAGTTTTCAGCCAGGCTCCTCTTCATGCACAAGCGTGGCCATGGTACAATACTGTACCCATGTGAATACAACCGTGTCTGTGGCCTGCTGGATGAGTGCCTTCTGCTTACTGCTCTCCTCTTAATGCACAAGCAGAGCCGTACTGTACCCACATCAGTACAACTGTGTCTGTGTCCTGCTGGATCAGTGCCTTCAGCTCACTGCTCTCCTCTTCATGCACAAGCGTAGCCGTACTGTACCCACGTGAGTGCAACCGTGTCTGTGGCCTGCTGGATGAGTGCCTTCAACGTACTGTTCAGGTGCCGCTGTACTCCCGCAGTTACAGTACGCTCGTGCTCACACATGACAGTGAACATGGCTAAGGTAACATTTCCACCAAGCTCTCGACATATGCTTTGAGAATTTATGCAGTAAAGGTGGGGACAAGAAGGACATGGAAAACATCTGGAGGATCCGATTTTACTTTAGTCCACCTCAAGTATGGGCAGCACGGTGGCATAGGGGTTAGCTCTCTATCCTTTCAGCGCTGGGTCCCTGGTTCGAATCCCAGCTAGGGCACTATCTGCAAAGAGTTTGTATGTTCTCTCCGTGTCTGCGTGGGTTTCCTCCGGGCACTCCGGTTTGCTCCCGCATTCCAAAAACATACAGATAAGTTAATTGGCTCCCCCTAAAATTGGCCCTAGACTACAATACTTACACTACATAATATAGACATATGGCAATGGTAGGAATTAGATTGTGAGCTCCTTTGAGGGACAGTTAGTGACAAGATATATATATATAGACATTGTACAGCGCTGCGTAATATGTCGGCGCTATATAAATACTAAATAATAATAATAATAAGTACACTTTAAACTTAAATCTTCCAACAGGAACAATCATTCCCATAATAAGTGGGAAATTATTCTCATGTGTAATAACCATTGGGTACACCAATAGAAACCTGATGGAGTTTTGAATACTTTCCCACTAACCAATCCAAAAGAAAAAATAGATGGGCAAACTTGGATTAAGAGTTTCTCAAAATTTGAAGAACTACAATTACTTTATCTCTACATCAGTTAGATTAACCTGGACCGAAGATAAAAAAAAATAAAATAAAATAAAAAATCCCACCTGAGAATAAAAAATCATTTGTTTCTTTCAGTACTTTCTAGTCAGTCTCGAGTGGTCAGGATTACAGGGACATGATAAATCACACTTGCAATGGTACTCTGAGCCTGGCATCCTGTTTTCCAACAAGAACACATCAAAGTTCAAGGAATTTTAGACCACCTGAGACTTCTGAAGGGCAAAACTACAGTCAAGCTGTCAGATGTTCCCAGAGTAACTGTGTTTTCATGAGAGCCCGGAGATATCACCCTCCAGCCGCAAGCCAGACCTCCAGGACTCAGTTTAATCCATTTCTTTTTTCCATTTCAATCCTGGCACTAGCTCACTCCAAGCATCGAGCTGCCACCTCTTGCTACTCCTATGCAATTAGTCCCCGACGCTTACTGGAAACTGCATAGCATAAACCTTAATGATTCCTGATTTCTCGATTCAGCTCTTTTCTTTCTGTCTCATTACTCTAGCTGTTTCATCATTTTTTTTTCTTAAATAAAACTGGGCCATGTCTGATCTCAAAGTATAAGATTAATTCCTGCTCACTCTGCACCGCTTCCTTCATTCTATCTTTTACAATGACAAACACATCCCCTCCCTTCCTATTCTCTGCAACACACACTGTGTCCTTTACTGGAAACTGATTTTCAGCTTAAAAATGCATTTTGAAGAGCTTTGCAGCATAGGAAGCTCAGCGAGGATTTCTGAAAAGCAGCACAGCTCCGATTCCTTTCATCACAATGCGACAGGACTGAAGGTCCCGCATATTTCAGTGTGAAAATCCAGCATGCCAGCTGAAAATTGTAGCCGTTTATAGAGGCACTTCTGCAATGCAATCAAGACCCCGGAACATTAAATGACTTTCCACCCTGCATCACCCCCTGCCATTGCTATTTAATTCCTGATTAAGCCTTGTTATCTGATGCTGGTGATCACACACCCCAGTGAGCGGGTCTATAATGCAGAATAGATTGGACTAACACAGTGACGTATCGGTTAGCACTCTCACCTTGCAGTGCTGGGTCCCCGGTTTGAATCCCAGACAGGGCATTATCTGCAAGGAGCAGTTATGTTCTCCCTGTGTCTGCGTGGGTTTCCTCCGGGCACTCCGATTTCCTCCCACACTCCAAGATAAGTTCATTGGCTTCCCCCTAAATTGGCCCTAGACTACGATACATAGACATATGACTATAGTAGTGGTTAGATTGTGAGCCCCTCTGTGGGACAGTTTAATGACAAGACAATATACTCTATAGAGAGCTGCAGAAGATGATGGCGCTATATAATTAATCATAATGCATGTCATATATTAGCTGTCACTTGAAAACGCAATGCGATAATTCCACTTGATACACAGAAAAATAGTATGTGTTATTTAGTATAATAAATGAAAATATTTGTTCATTAACAATAAAGTACACTCATTCAGGCAGCTTTCCTTAGCTTCTCTACTCCCCTCCTTCCAAGGACCCTCCCAGTACTCGATCCCACTCAGATCTATGAGCTCTATCGTGGTGTGCAGCAAAGTGCTACATTGTTTTCATATTACGTATGCTGCTAAATTAATCAGGATACCCATTTTACCTTAACTTCCTGGTTTCATATACAGGTATTCCTGGGTTAACGAATGAGATAGGGACTGTAGGTTCATTCTTAGCCTGAATCTGTTCTTAAGTCGGAACATTATGCCATCTCTTCCCCCTGTACCTCCTCTGTGCCCCCTGTGCCTCCAGTGTCCCCCTCTGTGTCACCTCTGCCCTCTGTACCAGTTTAAAAGCTATTTTTTCTTTGAATTTTTTTAAAATCGATTTTCTCAAAAACTACAAGTCCAATTTGAAAAAATGTTTTGACTTGTTCCCATGGAAACAGAATTCATGCCATTCGTATCGGCAGGTCAATCGTAAGTCGGGCATTCGTAAGTCGGGTACTACCTGTGTCGGTCTATATTATTGTACTGTATATTGGTATGAAATATTGCTGATGTGAAGTTTAGCCTAGGCTATGATGCCATGCAGCCTTCTAGGTGACAGGAACTTTTGGCATCGGAGGCACTGCAGAAGTTTTGATGCCCTATTGTAGTTGAAATTTGCATAGAGGGCTGCCCCAGCACCCACATATTTCCATTCCCTTATTTACTGATATTAAGATAATGCGTATGGGGCACCCACAGTTCCACAGCACCCCATATAGTTTGCGTACAGGGCCATTAGAGTTAGGCATCGGTAGGAGGATCATTTAGGGTTAGACAACAGTGTGTGTTTCTGTGTGTGTGTGTCCTGGGGGGGGGGGGAGGGTTGATCAGGGCTAGACATCATAAAGGGAAGGCTTGTGTGAGAATAGGGTTAAGTTTAGCAATAGTAAAATATCAGTAAATGTTACTAGTATTCTACTAGGGGCTGTTTTCACATGTGCGTGGTATGGAACCTCTTGTCTTTGGAAGTACTCAGTGACCTGAGTATTTCCACAGCCTTCTGAGGAGACCCAAAGGCTTCCTTGACCTTAAGGTTGCATCACTGCAATGGGGGCTTAATGGTGAAACGAGGGGATGCAGAGAGGTCTGGAAAAGTTCTAAGTAATCCAGAGCAGTGGTGCTCAGCAGAGCTCGAATATTCGAGTAGCTCGAATATTCGAGCTCTTTTTCAGCTATTCGAGCTCGGTATTCGAGCTCCGAATAGCTGCAGCTATTCGAATGGGCTATTCGAGTAAACGCGAATAGCCCATTCACTATTCGAGCTATTCGAGCAAACGGCGCTATTCGAGCTCGAATACCGAGCTCGAATAGCGTCATAGCCCAGATTGATGTCCTTAGAGCCAATCAGAGGGCTCCCAGGCCCTCTGACAGCAGCCAATCACAGAGGGGGACCCTGGCCAGCCCCTACCCTATAAATAGCGGCCGCCATGTTCCGTTTCTCCGTCCTTGCCTGAGACTTGCATAGAGAGAGAGTTGCTCCTTTGTGCTTTGGCTTAGCAAGAGCTTTATTGTGGTCATTTACCTAGCGTTTTTGCTCACATACACCTCCTATACACACCTATATTGTTGTTAGTTAGATAGACATTGTATTTTAGTTAGTAGCTTTTGTGTTACATAGAGACAGGCCAGCTACTGCAGGCTTACAGCTTTAGGCCTCAGGGCCTGCCTGTGTGGGCAGCTGTCCTCCTGTCCTCTGTTAGTTTATTTCTCATTAGTATTAGACAGTATTAGACAGTATTAGATAGTATTAGACAGTATTTCTGCTGTCCCTTTACTACTTAGTGATTGTATTTAGTATTGTAGTTATATACTACTGTAACTGTACTAGGACACTCACTGTCACTGTTCATACTAGGCTACTAGCTCGGACTCCTGCGTGTGTGTGTGCACTCACTGTCTGTGTACTGTACACACACTCTATTTCCTTCTGATTACTGATTGATTATTGTAAATTCTACTTCCTGACAGTTACTACTTACTTACTGTAGTAGGGACACTCACTCAGTCACTGTTCATAGGCCAGCTCCTGCGCGTGTTTGCGCGTGCGTGCACTCACTGTCTGTAGTGTACACACACTCTATTTCCTTGTGATTACTACTGATAGTGATTATTGTAACTGCTGCTAGTTGTACTTCCTGACTGTTACTACTTACTTACTGTACTAGGGACACTCACTCACTCTCTGTTCATAGGCCAGCTCCTGCGCGTGTTTGCGCTGGGTGCACTCACTGTCTGTAGTGTACACACACTCTATTTCCTTGTGATTACTACTGATTATTGTAACTGCTGCTAGTTGTACTTCCTGACTGTTACTACTTACTTACTGTACTAGGGACACTCACTCACTCACTCTCTGTTCATAGGCCAGCTCCTGCGCGTGTTTGCGCGTGCGTGCACTCACTGTCTGTAGTGTACACACACTCTATTTCCTTGTGATTACTACTGATTATTGTAACTGCTGCTAGTTGTACTTCCTGACTGTTACTACTTACTTACGGTACTAGGGACACTCACTCACTCTCTGTTCATAGGCCAGCTCCTGCGCGTGTTTGCGCGTGCGTGCACTCACTGTCTGTAGTGTACACACACTCTATTTCCTTGTGATTACTACTGATTATTGTAACTGCTGCTAGTTGTACTTCCTGACTGTTACTACTTACTTACTGTACTAGGGACACTCACTCACTCACTCTCTGTTCATAGGCCAGCTCCTGCGCGTGTTTGCGCGTGCGTGCACTCACTGTCTGTAGTGTACACACACTCTATTTCCTTGTGATTACTACTGATTATTGTAACTGCTGCTAGTTGTACTTCCTGACTGTTACTACTTACTTACGGTACTAGGGACACTCACTCACTCTCTGTTCATAGGCCAGCTCCTGCGCGTGTTTGCGCGTGCGTGCACTCACTGTCTGTAGGGTACACACACTCTATTTCCTTGTGATTACTACTGATTATTGTAACTGCTGCTAGTTGTACTTCCTGACTGTTACTACTTACTTACTGTACTAGGGACACTCACTCACTCTCTGTTCATAGGCCAGCTCCTGCGCGTGTTTGCGCGTGCGTGCACTCACTGTCTGTAGTGTACACACACTCTATTTCCTTGTGATTACTACTGATAGTGATTATTGTAACTGCTGCTAGTTGTACTTCCTGACTGTTACTACTTACTTACTGTACTAGGGACACTCACTCACTCACTCACTCACTCTCTGTTCATAGGCCAGCTCCTGCGCGTGTTTGCGCGTGCGTGCACTCACTGTCTGTAGTGTACACACACTCTATTTCCTTGTGATTACTACTGATTATTGTAACTGCTGCTAGTTGTACTTCCTGACTGTTACTACTTACTTATGGTACTAGGGACACTCACTCACTCTCTGTTCATAGGCCAGCTCCTGCGCGTGTTTGCGCGTGCGTGCACTCACTGTCTGTAGTGTACACACACTCTATTTCCTTGTGATTACTACTGATTATTATAACTGCTGCTAGTTGTACTTCCTGACTGTTACTACTTACTTACTGTACTAGGGACACTCACTCACTCACTCTCTGTTCATAGGCCAGCTCCTGCGCGTGTTTGCACGTGCGTGCACTCACTGTCTGTAGTGTACACACACTCTATTTCCTTGTGATTACTACTGATTATTGTAACTGCTGCTAGTTGTACTTCCTGACTGTTACTACTTACTTACTGTACTAGGGAGTCGGGACACTCACTCAGTCACCTCACCCACCAACCCACTCCATTAAAGTACCCCACTTTTCTCCCGCCCTTTTCAAAAACTTTTGTGTTTACGCCCAAAACATCGAAGATGTCTGGAAGTGGCAGCCAGCGCGGTTTGGGCAAGGGGAAGGGCAGCAAGGGAATCAGGAGGAGAGGGAGCAGCATTGTGGCAAGCCACGGCCGCGGCCGCGCCACCATGCACAGTTCCGCAGCAGCAGCAGCAGCATCAGTGGCTAACATTCCTCCCATAGCCACTGGCCGTGGACGCCTTGGGCGCCGCCCAGCAGGAGCATCTGCAACTCACGCTGCAGAGACACAGCAGCAGCAGCGTGTAGCACCTGCTCTGATTTTCCTCCAGCCGGGTCGGAAACGTCCCATTGAGGAAAAGGATGCAGACACTGTGGTGCAACTGATGACGGAGGATGAGCAGCCCGCCATCAGCTCTGCATCCGAGGCCTCCACCCTCACCACCACCACCACCCCTGTTCGCAGCAGCCGCCCAGCAGGGCCTGGGGAGGAGGCCAGTTCACCGTCACAAGTTGGCGACCTGTCACTCAGCAGTATTTTTACCCCAGGCACCATCAGGGTATTGTCTGCTGTTGTTGGCGATTTGGAGGAGGAGATGCTGATGGGCACTTTGGGGGATGAGGGATTGGACAGCAAGACTGTGGCGACAGTCAAGCAGCCCATCCATGCATCAGGAGAGGAGTTTGGGGGGTCATCATCCCAGCAGGACATGTTTCAGGAGGGGGAGGATGATGATGACACGGCGACAGACAGAGACTGGGTGCCACCACCTCCAGGGGATGTCGTCCTCAGCAGCTCTGAGGAGGAGGAGGATGCGCTTGTGGGCCTTGCAAGGAGGCGCATCATTGCAAGCATTGGCAGCAGTAGGCAGGTCCCACAGCCTGCTGGTGTCTCAGGCTCAGCAGCAGCAGCAGCATCTGCCAGTACCACCACCAGCCGCACCCAAGCCCCCCCCAACCACCACAGGGAGACAGGCAGCAGCGGTTCCATGACGTAGGGGGTTGTTTTAGTCACCAATCTGGCGTTTTTTCACCATGCCCACAGTGTACAGCAAGTACGCCACTTGCAACCACTGTCAGCGGAAGTTGAGCAGAGGTGCAGACCCCTTAAAGTTCAGCACCAGCTCGCTCATCAACCACCTTTCTGCGAAACATTTCCACCAGCATGAGGAGTTCCAGAGGCTGAAGGCATCTGGTGCTGGCAGTGGCACCACACCCATCACTGCACAGCCTTCAGCAGCAGCAGCAGCAGCAACAGCAGCCACCCGCCCTCCTGCTCCTCCAGCAGCACCAGCAGGAGTGCAGAAACGCACTGCTCCTCCCCCCTCTGCAACTACTGCCGCCGACACTGAGGCCTGTTCTGGCAGCCAGTCCTCAGTGGCCTCCTCTGCTGTGTCTGCTGATTCCCGTGCCAGCAAAAGGCCACGCCAGAGCCTTTTGAGCGAGTCCTTCCAGGGGGTGGTTAGGGCTCTGCCTCCCAGCAGCCGTCGCGTGCGGCAGCTGAACGGCTTGCTGGCACGGGCCATGTGCTCCCAACTCCTGCCGTACACGCTCGTGCAGGAGGGGAGCGACATACGGGCGCTGCTTGCTTGTGCAGCCCCAGACTGGCAGCTCCCCAGCAGACACTTCTTCGCCCGCAAGGCCATTCCTGCACTGCACCGCTTTGTGATGGCCAATGTGGAGCGAGGGCTGGAGCACGCGGTTGGTGAAAGGGTCCACGTCACCATGGACTCCTGGAGCAGCCGCTTCGGGACAGGCCGCTACCTGTCTTTCACTGTCCACTGGGTCAGCTTGGTGGAAGGGGGTGAGGATGGGAGAGCAGCAGCGGGCACAGCAGCAGCAACACAGTGGGTGGTGCCCCCCCGCAGGGTCAGGGGAACTGCAGCAGGTTCCTCCGATCCTCTGCCATCCTCCGGCACACCTGGCCAAACCCCCCGCCTCAGCAGCAGCGTGAAGGCCCGCCACTGCCAAGCGCTGCTGCACTTGGTCAGCCTTGGGAAGACCAAGCTGACGGCAACCCATGTGTTGGCCAAACTCCAGGAGCAGGAGAGGATTTGGCTGACCCCCAGAGGCCTCAGAGTCGGAGAGGTGGTGGCCGACAATGGGGCCAATCTGGTTGCCGCAATAGACAGGGGAAACCTGACCCACATCCCCTGTCTTGCCCACGTGCTGAACCTGGTGGTGCAAAAGTTCTTGCGCACCTACCAGGGGATGGGCGAACTGCTGGAAACGGCAAGGAACGTTGTGCGTCACTTCCGGCACTCGGCTGCAGCCTGTGCGAGCCTGGAAGACGTGCAAAAGGAGCTGGAGCTGCCACGCCATCGGCTGATCCTTGACGTTCCGACTCGCTGGAACTCCACCCTGGCGATGTTGGAGCGTCTGGTTGAACAGAAGCACGCTGTCAACCAGTACCTTGCCCTGGCCACTGTTTCCGCCGCTCGGAGAAGGGACAAGACCAGCAACATCCCGTCCATCGTCCCCGATGATGACTGGAGGCACATGCAGCAGGTGTGCTTAGTGCTGGCTCCCTTTCTGCAGGCCACTAACATGGTGAGCAGGGACCATGCTATGGTCTGCGAGTGGGTGCCCCTGGTTTGTCTGCTGAACAGGGCCCTCGATGCTTTGCTGGAACAGGGAGCGGCAGCCTTGGACCAGCAGGAGCAGCAAGCAGCTGCACAGTCCACCTCTGAGGGGGAGGAGGAGGAGGACTTGGTGGAGGTCCCTGACCTTGCTGCTGATGAGGGGGATCAGCACAGCGCAGCTGAGTTGGTGCGGGGGTGGAGAGAGGATGAGGCGGCAGAGGAGGAGGATGAGGAGGACAGCACTGCCGTCGATGTGCCAGCAGACGTGGCCCGCCTCTTCCCAATGGCAGCGCACATGCTGGCGTGCCTGCGCAAGGACCCCAGGGTGATCCAGATGAAGCAGAGGGAGGACATCTGGATCAGCATGATGTTGGACCCACGCCTCAAGGGGAAGTTGAGCCAGTTCCTGCCGCCTGCAGGAGGAGACCCAGCGCAACAAATAAGGAGCTTGCAGCAGGCCCTTGTTGAGCGCTTGGAGGAAGCCTTCCCCCAGCCTTCCACCCCCACTGTCCAGCAGCCAGCACAGAGGCAGCAGCAGGTGCCTGCATCCAGCAGCAAGCGCCCCACAGACCTGCTGTCTCTCAGCCACGAGCTCTACAGGACTGTAGAGGCTCCGGCAGCAGTGACTAGAGAGGAGGTGCATGATGCAGCAGCATCCTCCTCCGGTCACAGCCAGCGCCTGACCCGCATGGTGGCTGACTACATGGGGTCCTACAGCGGGCTTGACAGCGATGCCCCTGTTGATCCCATGGAGTATTGGGTCAAGCACCTGGAGATCTGGAGCGAGCTGGCGCAGTACGCCCTGGAAGTGCTGTCCTGCCCCCCTTCCAGCGTGCTGTCCGAGCGCTGCTTCAGTGCAGCTGGTGGCGTGGTCACCGAGAAACGCTCACGTCTGTCTCACAAGTCTGTGGACAGACTGACGTTTCTCAAGATGAACCAGGCGTGGGTGGAAGGCGAGTTCCTGGCCCCTGTTGTCGGCGAGAGGGGGACATGAACTGGCTAAGAACCATCGTTAATGTGCCTTACCACCCTTTACCACCTCCTGGCTCCTGCTCACTAAGCCAGCCTGGTTCAGTTTGACTATTACGTCGCCTGCAGCCACACATTTTACACCTACAGTGGGCTGCTGTGTACTGCCCTTCTGCTGTCTGTCTGTGTTTCCCACTGCCAGGGTACACAGAATTACCTTCTGCTGCCACACTGCCACCAGCTATTACGTCAAACAATAGCTGCTCACATTACTCCTCCATTCCTCCTGCTGCTGCTGCTGTCGGTCTGTGTTTCCCACTGCCAGGGTACACAGAAATTGCAGAATTACATTCTGCTGCCACTCTGCCACCAGCTATTACGTCAAACAATAGCTATATATCTGTGTAATTGGTTGTACAAACAAAACCAAAAAACCATTAAAAAAAAAAAAAAAAAAAGGTTTAATTTTTCTGAGGTGCCCGGGTTGAAAACTGTGTTGTCCCAGTTGTGTATTGGACACGATGTGGGCTGCACGACCGCTGTCTGGGAGTGGGACCTCCTGCCTGCTGTGTTTATTTACAGCCCTGTTATCACCGCTAGGTACCAGGGCTATTATGTCACGCTGCCTGCCTGCTGCCACACTCACACTACTCCTCTATTCCTCCTGCTGCTGCTGTCTGTCTGTGTTTCCCACTGCCAGGGTACACAGAATTACCTTCTGCTGCCATACTGCCACCAGCTATTACGTCAAACAATAGCTGCTCACATTACTCCTCCATTCCTCCTGCTACTGCTGCTGTCGGTCTGTGTTTCCCACTGCCAGGGTACACAGAATTACATTCTGCTGCCACTCTGCCACCAGCTATTACATCAAACAATAGCTATATATCTGTGTAATTGGTTGTACAAACAAAACCAAAAAACCGTTAAAAAAAAAAAAAGGTTTAATTTTTCTGAGGTGCCCGGGTTGAAAACTGTGTTGTCCCAGTTGTGTATTGGACACGATGTGGGCTGCACGACCGCTGTCTGGGACCTCCTGCCTGCTGTGTTTATTTACAGCCCTGGTATCACCGCTAGGTACCAGGGCTATTATGTCACGCTGCCTGCCTCATTGACTGCCTGCTGCCACACACTCATCCTCCTCCTCCTGCTGCTGAATTTACCTCCTGCTGTCTGTGTGTTTCCACTGCCAGGGAGCACATACAATGGCGCTTCCAACATGCGTGCGCCACCAGCTATTTGTTACACTCAAAAATAGCTGCATTTCTTTAAAAAAAAAATTGAAAAGAGAAATAAGTGAAGAAGAAGACGATATAGAAGAAGATGAAGAAGATGAAGAAGAAGAAGATGAAGAAGAAGAAGAAGAAGAAGAAGAAGAAGAAGAAGAAGAAGAAGAAGAAGAAGAAGAAGAAGAAGAAGAAGAAGAAGAAGAAGAAGAAGAAGAAGAAGAAGAAGAAGAAGAAGAAGAAGAAGAAGAAGAAGAAGATGAAGAAGAAGAAGATGAAGAAGAAGAAGAAGAAGGAGAAGAAGATGAAGAAGAAGAAAATGAAGAAGAAGAAGATGAAGAAGAAGAAGAAGAAGAAGATGAAGAAGATGAAGAAGATGAAGAAGAAGATGAAGAAGATGAAGAAGAAGAAGATGAAGAAGATGAAGAAGAAGATGAAGAAGAAGAAGATGAAGAAGACAATATAGAAGAAGAAGAAGATATAGAAGAAGATATAGAAGAAGAAGATAAAGAAGAAGATATAGAAGAAGAAGAAGATAGAAGATAAAGAAGAAGAAGAAGTATATTCAGTACTGAACAAAATTCTGGACACAACTTCTCTTTTCACCTTTTTTTTTTTAAAGGAACATCCCCACATAATCACTTGCTGTTGTTACTTGGAAAAAAAGATGTTTCTTGCATCATTCACCCTCAAAACAAGTGTTGGAAGCTATTTAAGGCCAATTCGAATAGTCAGCTCGAATAATGAGCTCGAATACCGACTCGAATAGTGAGCTCGAATTCCGAGGTCGAATCGAATAGTAAAAATTATTCGACTCGAATATTCGACTGACCTCGAATAATTTACTATTCGAATTCGACCAAACTCGAATTTTAAAAAGGGGTATTTGAGCACCACTGATCCAGAGCCATCCCTCTTCTTAGGTGAGTATGTAATTTTTTTTGTTGGTTGGCTAAAGGTAATGTATCTTTTAAGCTTGTTGACAAACTGTACTTGTATCTAAGTAAAAAAAAACAAAAACAAAAAACAGCTCTTCTGTCTTTGATTTGTGGCATATTCTAACATATGCCAACCATAAAATGTGTATTTGAACTGTTACTTCAAACTTAAATTCTTTGGTTATGAAAAAGTAGTAATGGATATAACAAAGGTAAAGGAGTATTAATTGAATTCATTGTTAACTATTTTGATAGCTGTGCACTGAACTGTGCTGTGTTTTTTTCTTCTGTTTTGTTTGTTTTTTTTCTTTTTTTGCCTAGCAGCTGAAATCAGGGTTTGTGGGTATGTGTAGTTGTACTGAATAGCATTTAATTTGTGTATGAATGAAGGCTTCACTTGCATTTGAACAGGCAAGATATTAGCATCTCAATAATATTTATTTTAAGTAGAAAGTATTTCATTTGCTTTTGAATAGCATTTCAATTGCAACAAGAATCTACCGAATTCAATCAACAAAGCATTTCAAACACAGGACAAGAAGAAAGACAAAGTTTAGCAACAAAAATAATAATAATAAATACATATCAAGCTGCCTAAACTCGTTAATGCAAGTACAAACACAGCCTTTTTTATTGCCCTATAAGATCCAATTCAAAGCTAAAATATTGTGTCTAAGATTCAGTTCGTGATAATGAAAATACAGATGCTGATGTAAATACTGTTATCTCTGCTATCTCTTTCAATATATCCTATTCTTATTTGTTGAAAGTGGAAATATTGAGCTGTGCAGTGTGCACAGATAACACGTGGTAGCAGAGCGGCAGCACAATGGTGTAGTAGCCAACACTCTTGCCTTCTTAGGCTGGAATCCAAGGTGTAACTCCAAACCTGGATCCCGTCCTGTGTTTCTGTGGGTTTCCAGTGAGACCTCTAGTATTTCCCTCCTACATCCCAAAAAGTAAAGCATGTAATGGTGCCCTGTTACAAACAACAGTGCCATAGGTCGCAATGTTAAAAGTTGTGATTAGCGGCTATAAAGGTTCATAGCTGCTATTTACTGTCTGAGTGTGGTTGATGGTCTAGGGGGTAAGATAGATACCTACTACCATGTAGTGTGGTTCATGGTCTAGAGAGTAAGACAGCTACCTACTACACACTGTGTCCTGGGTTCAAATCCCAGCTATGGTATATAAGCATGCTTTTCAAAAAGTACAAATCCTTAATCATGCTACTTTTTCTATCGAATTGATCATAATGGTAGTATGGTTTATGCTAGGCCAGCTTTAGCATGTAGTGTGGTTCGATTTTTTGAGTGTTAATCTGGAAAATTCCGTTGGAATAATAAAATTTCCGCGGAATTCCGTTTAAGAGGTATAGGAATTCCGTTCCGACCACCGGAATCGGAAATTAGCTAATTCCGTCCGGAATCACGGAATTAATAATTCTGCGGAATTTTTCGACCATGCCTATTTACAGTAGAGCAACTTATAGTTGCTATTTACTTTTATAGCTGCCAATAATGTCTTTTAACATTGCAAACTACGGTGGCAAAAATATTGGGGGTTAGGAGGCGGTGGTCTTCACTGTTAAGAGTGTGTGTGTGTGGGGGGGGGGGGGGGTCCTTAGGGTTTAAGGCTAAGCATAAGGGGGGTTAAGGTTAGGCACTTGGGCGGTTTAAGGTTAGGCACTAGTGGGGGGTAAAGGTTAGGCACTACTGGGGGATCTTAGGGTTAGGAATTGGTAGAGGTAGAGGTTCTGTGTGAGATTAGGTTAGATCATAGGAAATTATCGGTAAAGATTAAGATTATTTTACTATTGTTATTAAGTAGTTGAATTAGAATATCATTCATTTAACTAATATTCTATTAGTGGCCACCTTTTTCACATGTACACCCCAAAAAGATACAAGTGGGTCAGCTGGCATCCCCTTATGGGATCAATTAAATCAACATAATATATTGTCACAGCAAAATATGTCACTTTTTAACCCTTTCCAATCAAATTTCTAGATCACCCACATCCACGCTAGCACTTACTGTTTTCTGGTGAGCAGAGGGTTGAGGTGGGGGGTGGGCATGGGTGATCCAGAGGGAAGCAGTAAAAAAGGGTGCATATGGCTAATGGGAAAAAAGGGTGCGGCCATAGATTGCAATGCAAAATATCGGCTATTGGGCGCCCATCAGGAAATGTGGGCGCCCTAGAAATAGCGGTTGCACAAAAAGTTAACAAAAGTTTTTATTTACAGAAAAAGGTTTGTTAGAATTTAAGTATTATATGCTTGAATTCGTAGGCCTCAGTTACTTTAACTTAGTTAGTTAAAAGACTTGATGTGCAGAATCGCCCTTTAGGGAGAATTTCTCTTAGAGATAAATAAAGACAGTTCTGATTTTCAGTAGAACACTATACTAGAACTCCCAAGGCTGTATCAGAGATATCCAAGGCAGAGGCCAGACCAGCTGTCGGCGAACAACATAAACATGAGCCATTGTTATGAAAATATGCTCACAAGTACATTAAACAAGGTTCTTTTTAGTAGATTAAGAGTTAGGTCCCTGGAACATGGAATTTTCCAGGACATGCGCAGTAAAGACGGTGCTTGTCATGATATCACGGGGTCTTGTCAACCAATAGCAGGCGATGAGGTATTGATCCGCCCCTGCTCAGATGATGTCACATTTAACTCTTTAGAGTTAAGTATAAGAAGAGCTAACAAGCTCCCGGGGGCGGGGGTTTACTACTGCTACTGCTGACTTCTGACTGATGATGACTTCTACTTTCTACTCTTTTTGTAATGTCTTGTCATCTTATATAACTGTATGCTGTATATAGGCCTTAGTGCAACATAGTATAGATGTAACATAAGAGAAAGCCTGGTTGCCATTCAAAAGGAATGGACCAAGAGCCTGTAACACAAAGAGGACTTACTACAGACCAATTGCTTCGCTGAGGTGTAACGAACATGTAGAGATAAGCATTTATATCTCTGTTTACTGAATAAACTCCTGAAACTTTGAAGACATCTAAGAAGTTCTATCTCCTATGCTGTTGCTGTGATGAGAGTCGAGTTATCACACTTCCTGTGATATGGTGCCGAACGAATGTGTAGTGTTGTTGCCAATAGCAACCAACAAAGATGTATTACAAGGTTTATTACAAATATCGTTTACAAATTCGTTTTGACTTTGTGTTATACTTATTTTTTCATTTTTAAATTTTGCTTATAGGAGGTTTTACTTATTTTTTCGATTTTACATTTCGCTTATAGGAGGTTTTACTTATTTTTCGTTTTTAAATTTTGTTTTCAGGATTGTAACAAGTAAATTTTCGTTTACACTTATATTATCATTATAAAATTTGTTTTCATAAGTATAATGCTTAAATATTGTTTTCAAACTTACCGTATTTTTCAGAATATAAGACGCTCCGGAATATAAGACGCACCTAGGCAAAAATCAGGGAAAAAATATATATAACTAAATCTGGTGCGTCCATGTTCTAGGAGCAGCTTGTACATGTCCTCCCCCATTGTCCTCCTATGCTCACTATGTGTTCCCTTCTGGCCCCCTGTGTGGTCCTCCTGGCCCCCTGTGTCCACTCCTGTCCTGTGTGTGTGTCTCTTTCAGCCCATCTGTGTGGTCCTCCAGTCCCTGTGTCCCCTCCTATGTGTGTCTGTGTTCCCTCCTGCTCCCCTATGTGTGTTTCCATGCCCCATTTAGTCCCATGTTGTCCTGCTCTCTGTGTCTGCTCTAGCCCCCAGCCCCCCCCGTGTCTCCGCACCAGCCCACCCCTGCATGTCTCTGCTCCAGCCCTCTTTCCCCCCCCCCCATATCTACGCTCTCCCCCCTCTCCCCGCATGTCTTCACTCCAGCCCCCCCCCCTCCCTGCATGTCTCTGCTCCAGCCCCCCCCCCTCCTCCCCGCATCTCTCGGCTCCAGCCCCCTCCCTGCATGTCTCGGCTCCAGCTCCCTCCCCCCACATGTCTCTGCTCCCTCGGGTCAGGGCGGACATACTGCCGTGCAGGCCGTGCCACCACACTACTAGGGTCCCTGAAGTTCCGTTGCTTCAGGTGCCCATTAATTATTGCTGTTTTTTTTTTCTCCCTTGGGGGCCCCAACTCCTATCCCCCCCCCTCACCTCGGGGCCCCCCCTCATGCGGCGGGAGAGCGGCAAACATAGGAAGTCTCCGGCGTTCCATCAGGTGCTAGAGGTTCAGCCGCCTGGTCTCCGCTGTCTCCTCCTCTGTATATCGCTCGCTACTAAACGAGGAAGTAGCGAGCGGCATACAGAGGAGAGGAGACAGCGGAGACCAGACGGCTGAACCACTAGCGCCTGCTGGAACGCCGGAGACTTCCTAGATCTCTCACCAGGCTACCTACCTACACACCCACCAGGCTACCTAGCTACCCACCCACCCCTCCAACCAGGCTACCTACTTACTCACCCACCAGGCTACCTACCTACCCACCAGGCTACCTACCCACCCACCAGGCTACCTACCTACTCAGCCACCCACCAGGCTACCTACATACCTACCCACCCACCAGGCTACCTACCTACCTACCCACCCACCCGGCTACCTACCTAAAGGCTACCTACCTACCCACCCACCCGGCTACCTACCTACCCACCAGGCTACCTACCTACCCACCCCTCCCATGCT
The DNA here is from genome assembly GCF_040937935.1 of Hyperolius riggenbachi. Classification (NCBI taxonomy): domain Eukaryota; kingdom Metazoa; phylum Chordata; class Amphibia; order Anura; family Hyperoliidae; genus Hyperolius; species Hyperolius riggenbachi. The sequence goes on from NC_090648.1 coordinate 133,225,754, forward strand.
GGACGGAGGCTGGGACAGGAGGTCTGCTGCTGCTGCAGGTGAGTAAATATTTTTTTTTTATTTATATTAGCAGGTGTATGTTCTGGGCAGGTCTGCCACATGATTGCATGTATTTTCTGGGCAAATCTGCTGACATGATTGCACATATTTTCTGGGCAAATCTGCCAACATGATTGCATGTATTTTCTGGGCGAATCTGCCGACATGATTGCACGTATTTTCAGGGAAAATCGGCCGACATAATTGCATGTATTGTTAACGCAAAAGTTGGACAAGCACCATCCCATTAGCTAGAGTACCAGGCTAACACAATGTATAAATAAATCCACTTGTGTGCAGAAAGGCAACAAACACATCACATTTCCTCTTCTGTTACTAACGTCACCTTTCCAGCACTTTCACCCTTTCACTGCTACCTGCGGATTGTGACCTTTATATTTATTTGAGGCATACTTCATGTGTGGATGTTTTTTAGGTTATTGTGAGGGCATCATTAATATTGAACACTATATACTATATACCCTTTATCATCTTGTTGTGCCATTGTTTTTAGTTTTATGTTTTTAAAATACATTTTTGATATGGATCAATAAAGGCTAATTTATATTTTCTCTACATCTTGTGGTGCAGTGAATTTTCTGGGGAAAGGGTCACCAAAACTTGGGCCCACTGTCTTTGCGTTGCACTTTTAAAGGGAACCTGAGGTGAGAATAATATTGAGGCTGCCATATTTATCTCCTTTTAAGCAATACCAGTTGCCTGGCTGCCGTGCTGGTCCTCTGCCTCTTATTCTTTCAACCATAGACCCTGAACAAGCATGCAGCATGTCAGGGGTTTCTGACAATATTGTCAGAAAACAAATGCTTGTTTCTGGTGTATTTCAGTTTATTACTGCAGCCAAATAGATCAGCAGGGCCACCAGGCAACTAGTATTGTTTCAAAGGAAATAAATATGGCAGCCTCCATATCACTCTCACCCCAAGTTCACTTTAAATTACAGTTAGCTCCGCCCTCATCCAGTCATTGCCACATCCATTTTTTACCGCAGGTTATACTCACACCCATTTTTGCCGCGGCAGGTCATAGGGGCCCGCAATTGCAATTTTGCACAGGGGCCCACTGCTGGCTGTGTCCGCCACTGCCTCGGGTAATAATACATGCAGAGCGACTCACCTCCCTATGGATTCCAGCGCTGGGTGGTCCTCTCCGCCTCCATCTTGTCAGCGCTACACCTGTAAAGGAATCATTAGCGGCATTAGCATTACTAGGGGAAGCCGCACGGCTCCCCCTAGTGACGGCTCATGTTGATGATTCAATGAATCATTCCCCATGACTCAATGAGTCATTAACATGAGCCGTCATTGGGGAAGCCGCGCGGTACGCAAGATGACTGCAGATCGCCGCCGCTGGAGGAAGGTGAGCCGCTTTGCCACTAAGAATTCTTTACAGGTGTAGCGCTGACAAGATGGAGGCTGGAATCCATAGGGAGGTGAGTTGCTCTGCAGTTATTGTTAACGGGGGAGCGCGGACCGGCAGACCACACAGGGGGACAAGGCAGGGAGTCACCGACGTAGCGGCGGGTCAGCGGTTCGTTTTGGCGGGCGTTTTTAAGTCGGGATTCCTGCCTTTGGAATATAAGACGCAGGGACTTTTTCTCCCCATTTTTGGGGGAGAAAAGGTGCGTCTTATTTTCCGAAAAAATACGGTATTCTATTAGAAATACATCACTTTTGGTATTAACTTTGTTTTTTACACTTATAATGAGTAGATTATAGTTTTCAGATTTATTAACTTACTAGTATATCGCTTTTAATATTACAGTTATTTTAAAAGTTTTAATGCGTACGTGATTGTAAGGCTATTTACTCATATATATATATATATACATATATATATATATAAAAAAATCCAGAGAATTGCAGCACACAAGCTCAATTTATTGAGCAAACAATACAGCTTACAGCAGCAAACTATTCGGCTGACCACTATTCGGCTGACCACGGCTGACCACAGCCTTTGTCAATGCTAATTAATATAAATCACATGATCACTTTTATACCTGCAGGGAAATGACATCATCATATCACATGATCTCCCAACCAGGAAGTAAACAAAATAAGGAAGCAATAAATTGCAAATACACATATGGCAGTCCATAATACATGATCCACTTATCTGATTGCAGACAACTTTATGTAGAATAATGTCTTTATCCAGACCCAAGCATATCTATTGATTTTTTTTCTAGGAAAAGTCCAAACCTGAAAGTTATAAAAAAGATGAAGGTCAAAGTCATGATTGAGACCTCCTGGGTGCAGACTAGTGTTGGGCGAACAGTGTTCGCCACTGTTCGGGTTCTGCAGAACATCACCCTGTTCGGGTGATGTTCGAGTTCGGCCGAACACCTGACGGTGCTCGGCCAAACCGTTCGGCCATATGCCGAACTAAGAGCGCATGGCCGAACGTTCCCCGAACGTTCGGCTAGCGCTGTGATTGGCCGAACGGGTCACGTGGTTCGGACCCGAACGCGCTCTGATTGGCCGAACTGTCACGTGGTTCGGGTAAATAAATACCCGAACCACGTCATATCTCCGCCATTTGTCTGTGGGTTTAGCTTTGGGTAGGCAGGCAGGTAGTTCGCGCTCCAGCCACGCTAGCCAGGGTCCCCCCCAGTCATTGTGTGTCACTGCTGGGAACAGTAGTACACCGCTCGTTCAGCCACACTATATAGCATTCTGTGTACTGTTCTGTGTCTGCTGGGAACAGTGGTACACCGCTCGTTCAGCCACACTATATAGCATTCTGTGTACTGTTCTGTGTCTGCTGGGAACAGTAGTACACCGCTCGTTCAGCCACACTATAAAGCATTCTGTGTACTGTTCTGTGTCTGCTGGGAACAGTAGTACACCGCTCGTTCAGCCACACTATATAGCATTCTGTGTACTGTTCTGTGTCTGCTGGGAACAGTAGTACACCGCTCGTTCAGCCACACTATATAGCATTCTGTGTACTGTTCTGTGTCTGCTGGGAATAGTGGTACACCGCTCGTTCAGCCACACTATATAGCATTCTGTGTACTGTTCTGTGTCTGCTGGGAACAGTGGTACACCGCTCGTTCAGCCACACTATATAGCATTCTGTGTACTGTTCTGTGTCTGCTGGGAACAGTAGTACACCGCTCGTTCAGCCACACTATATAGCATTCTGTGTACTGTTCTGTGTCTGCTGGGAATAGTGGTACACCGCTCGTTCAGCCACACTATATAGCATTCTGTGTACTGTTCTGTGTCTGCTGGGAACAGTAGTACACCGCTCGTTCAGCCACACTATATAGCATTCTGTGTACTGTTCTGTGTCTGCTGGGAATAGTGGTACACCGCTCGTTCAGCCACACTATATAGCATTCTGTGTACTGTTCTGTGTCTGCTGGGAACAGTGTACACCGCTCGTTCAGCCACACTATATAGCATTCTGTGTACTGTTCTGTGTCTGCTGGGAACAGTAGTACACCGCTCGTTCAGCCACACTATATAGCATTCTGTGTACTGTTCTGTGTCTGCTGGAACAGTAGTACACCGCTCGTTCAGCCACACTATATAGCATTCTGTGTACTGTTCTGTGTCTGCTGGGAACAGTAGTACACCGCTCGTTCAGCCACACTATATAGCATTCTGTGTACTGTTCTGTGTCTGCTGGGAACAGTAGTACACCGCTCGTTCAGCCACACTATATAGCATTCTGTGTACTGTTCTGTGTCTGCTGGGATCTATAGTGGTACACCGCTCGTTCAGCCACACTATATAGCATTCTGTGTACTGTTTCTGTGTCTGCTGGGGAATAGTGGTACACCGCTCGTTCGCCACTGTATAGCATTGTGCTCTGTGTCGCTTCTGGGAATAGTGGTACACCGCTCACCCGTCACTGTATAGCATTGTGCTCTGTGTCACTGCTGGGAATAGTGGTACACCGCTCACCCGTCACTGTATAGCATTGTGCTGTGTGTCGCTGCTGGGAATAGTGGTACACCGCTCACCCGTCACTGTATAGCATTGTGCTCTGTGTCGCTGCTGGGAATAGTGGTACTGTATAGCATTTCTGTACTGCCACTGTACTGCTGCCAGTCAGCGTGTACTGTAAGGATAAGTGAAATGAGGAAGAAATCCGGTGAAAGAGGGAGGGGCAAGGGAAGAGGTGTTTCCCCTGACGGTTCACGTACAGGCCACAGGGGAGCACCCAAGAAAACCCACTCAATACCGCCCATGTTGTCCAGGACAACAACCCTCACAAATCCAAAAGAACAGGACCAGATAATTACTTGGATGACCTCTCAAGCGTCCAGCAGTGGGTTAAGCAGCACCAGCACATCACGCACGAGGTCCGAGTCCTCAGCCAGTTACAAGGAGCCAGTGGGCACAAAGCTGACACAACCGGCAGCGACACCACGCACACAACTGCCAGATAACCAGTCCGATGAATTACCTCAGGACACAATGGGGTATTCGCAGGAGCTATTCCCAGCCCAACAAACTTCCACCTTTCAAAGGTCAATGGAGGAACAGCCAGAAATGTTGTGCCTGGATTCACAACCGTTAACTGTGGGAAATGCACCGCGCACTGAAATACAAGGCGAGTCCGAAGAGGACTCGGAAACCCAAATCCCAGAGCAATTTGGGCAGGAGGGGTTGCAATTGCAGGAGGTCGGCCGACAAGATCTGGAAGACGACGTTGGAGTGTGCTGCGCAGAGGTTGTTGTGGGGAGCTCTACTCCACGGCGGTGGCCCACAATGACATATGACGAGTTTGAGGAAATGGAAGAGGAGGGTATGGACAATGTGGACAGAGACCCAGATTTTGTTTGTGAACGAGAACATCGCCGTCGTAGCAGCAGCACAGATGAGTCTGTTGAAGAACACACTGCTGCACGAGTTCGCCTTGTGCCACAAGTAGAGATGAGCCGAAATTTTGAACTGCTTTTATTACGAATGCGAAATTTAACATTAACGGGTTTCTATCCCTCTAGATGCTTAAAATGAATAGCCCAGCCAGCCTCCTCCTCCTCCTCCTCCTCCTCCTCCTCCTC